>NW_026870510.1:0-116464 GCF_963576545.1 Limanda limanda
TATTCTTGAATAACTTTTTTTGTGAAGGTCGGAGAGACTTGCAAGTAGGCTCTACCCCCACTAAAATGGGGTAGCGCGCATCGATCGGTACCATCCTTGAGCTTCTCCGACTTTCGGAAGGGTTAGGGTTAGGGTTAGGGATGAAAGCACATAGGAGAAAGAGATATTCTTGAATAACTTTTTTTGTGAAGGTCGGAGAGACTTGGAAAGTGGTTGCATCTGGACTAATTTGGGTCCTGCGGATCGATTGGTACCATCCCCGAGCTTGTACGACCTTCGGAAGAGGTCGACCGACGAAATTCCCCCAAATCTGAGGAGATATTCTTGAATAACTTTTTTTGTGAAGGTCGGAGAGACTTGCAAGTAGGCTTTACCCCCACTAAATGGGGTAGCGCGCATCGATCGGTACCATCCTTGAGCTTCTCCGACTTTCGGAAGGGTTAGGGTTAGGGTTAGGGATGAAAGCACATAGGAGAAAGAGATATTCCTGAATAACTTTTTTTGTGAAGGTCGGAGAGACTTGCAAGTAGGCTCTACCCCCACTAAATGGGGTAGCGCGCATCGATCGGTACCATCCTTGAGCTTCTCCGACTTTCGGAAGGGTTAGGGTTAGGGTTAGGGATGAAAGCACATAGGAGAAAGAGATATTCTTGAATAACTTTTTTTGTGAAGGTCGGAGAGACTTGGAAAGTGGTTGCATCTGGACTAATTTGGGTCCTGCGGATCGATTGGTACCATCCCCGAGCTTGTACAACCTTCGGAAGAGGTCGACCGACGAAATTCCCCCAAATCTGAGGAGATATTCTTGAATAACTTTTTTTGTGAAGGTCGGAGAGACTTGCAAGTAGGCTTTACCCCCACTAAATGGGGTTGCGCGCATCGATCAGTACCATCCTTGAGCTTCTCCGACTTTCGGAAGGGTTAGGGTTAGGGTTAGGGATGAAAGCACATAGGAGAAAGAGATATTCTTGAATAACTTTTTTTGTGAAGGTCGGAGAGACTTGCAAGTAGGCTCTACCCCCACTAAATGGGGTAGCGCGCATCGATCGGTACCATCCTTGAGCTTCTCCGACTTTCTGAAGGGTTAGGGTTAGGGTTAGGGATGAAAGCACATAGGAGAAAGAGATATTCTTGAATAACTTTTTTTGTGAAGGTCGGAGAGACTTGGGAAAGTGGTTGCATCTGGACTAATTTGGGTCCTGCGGATCGATTGGTACCATCCCCGAGCTTGTACGACCTTCGGAAGAGGTCGACCGACGAAATTCCCCCAAATCTGAGGAGATATTCTTGAATAACTTTTTTTGTGAAGGTTGGAGAGACTTGCAAGTAGGCTCTACCCCCACTAAATGGGGTAGCGCGCATCGATCGGTACCATCCTTGAGCTTCTCCGACTTTCGGAAGGGTTAGGGTTAGGGTTAGGGATGAAAGCACATAGGAGAAAGAGATATTCTTGAATAACTTTTTTGTGAAGGTCGGAGAGACTTGCAAGTAGGCTCTACCCCCACTAAATGGGGGTAGCGCGCATCGATCGGTACCATCCTTGAGCTTCTCCGACTTTCGGAAGGGTTAGGGTTAGGGTTAGGGATGAAAGCACATAGGAGAAAGAGATATTCTTGAATAACTTTTTTTGTGAAGGTCGGAGAGACTTGCAAGTAGGCTCTACCCCCACTAAATGGGGTAGCGCGCATCGATCGGTACCATCCTTGAGCTTCTCCGACTTTCGGAAGGGTTAGGGTTAGGGTTAGGGATGAAAGCACATAGGAGAAAGAGATATTCTTGAATAACGTTTTTTGTGAAGGTCGGAGAGACTTGCAAGTAGGCTCTACCCCCACTAAATGGGGTAGCGCACATCGATCGGTACCATCCTTGAGCTTCTCCGACTTTCGGAAGGGTTAGGGTTAGGGTTAGGGATGAAAGCACATAGGAGAAAGAGATATTCTTGAATAACTTTTTTTGTGAAGGTCGGAGAGACTTGGAAAGTGGTTGCATCTGGACCTAATTTGGGTCCTGCAGATCGATTGGTACCATCCCCGAGCTTGTACGACCTTCGGAAGAGGTCGACCGACGAAATTCCCCCAAATCTGAGGAGATATTCTTGAATAACTTTTTTTGTGAAGGTCGGAGAGACTTGCAAGTAGGCTCTACCCCCACTAAATGGGGTAGCGCGCATCGATCGGTACCATCTTTGAGCTTCTCCGACTTTCGGAAGGGTTAGGGTTAGGGTTAGGGATGAAAGCACATAGGAGAAAGAGATATTCTTGAATAACGTTTTTTGTGAAGGTCGGAGAGACTTGGAAAGTGGTTGCATCTGGACTAATTTGGGTCCTGCGGATCGATTGGTACCATCCCCGAGCTTGTACGACCTTCGGAAGAGGTCGACCGACGAAATTCCCCCAAATCTGAGGAGATATTCTTGAATAACTTTTTTTGTGAAGGTCGGAGAGACTTGCAAGTAGGCTCTACCCCCACTAAATGGGGTAGCGCGCATCGATCGGTACCATCCTTGAGCTTCTCCGACTTTCGGAAGGGTTAGGGTTAGGGTTAGGGATGAAAGCACATAGGAGAAAGAGATATTCTTGAATAACTTTTTTTGTGAAGGTCGGAGAGACTTGCAAGTAGGCTCTACCCCCACTAAATGGGGTAGCGCGCATCGATCGGTACCATCCTTGAGCTTTTCCGACTTTCGGAAGGGTTAGGGTTAGGGTTAGGGATGAAAGCACATAGGAGAAAGAGATATTCTTGAATAACTTTTTTTTGTGAAGGTCGGAGAGACTTGCAAGTAGGCTCTACCCCCACTAAATGGGGTAGCGCACATCGATCGGTACCATCCTTGAGCTTCTCCGACTTTCGGAAGGGTTAGGTTAGGGTTAGGGGATGAAAGCACATAGGAGAAAGAGATATTCTTGAATAACTTTTTTGTGAAGGTCGGAGAGACTTGGAAAGTGGTTGCATCTGGACTAATTTGGGTCCTGCGGATCGATTGGTACCATCCCCGAGCTTGTACGACCTTCGGAAGAGGTCGACCGACGAAATTCCCCCAAATCTGAGGAGATATTCTTGAATAACTTTTTTTGTGAAGGTCGGAGAGACTTGCAAGTAGGCTTTACCCCCACTAAATGGGGTAGCGCGCATCGATCGGTACCATCCTTGAGCTTCTCCGACTTTCGGAAGGGTTAGGGTTAGGGTTAGGGATGAAAGCACATAGGAGAAAGAGATATTCTTGAATAACTTTTTTTGTGAAGGTCGGAGAGACTTGCAAGTAGGCTCTACCCCCACTAAATGGGGTAGCGCGCATCGATCGGTACCATCCTTGAGCTTCTCCGACTTTCGAAAGGGTTAGGGTTAGGGTTAGGGATGAAAGCACATAGGAGAAAGAGATATTCTTGAATAACTTTTTTGTGAAGGTCGGAGAGACTTGGAAAGTGGTTGCATCTGGACTAATTTGGGTCCTGCAGATCGATTGGTACCATCCCCGAGCTTGTACGACCTTCGGAAGAGGTCGACCGACGAAATTCCCCCAAATCTGAGGAGATATTCTTGAATAACTTTTTTTGTGAAGGTCGGAGAGACTTGCAAGTAGGCTCTACCCCCACTAAATGGGGTAGCGCGCATCGATCGGTACCATCTTTGAGCTTCTCCGACTTTCGGAAGGGTTAGGGTTAGGGTTAGGGATGAAAGCACATAGGAGAAAGAGATATTCTTGAATAACGTTTTTTGTGAAGGTCGGAGAGACTTGGAAAGTGGTTGCATCTGGACTAATTGGGTCCTGCGGATCGATTGGTACCATCCCCGAGCTTGTACGACCTTCGGAAGAGGTCGACCGACGAAATTCCCCCAAATCTGAGGAGATATTCTTGAATAACTTTTTTGTGAAGGTCGGAGAGACTTGCAAGTAGGCTCTACCCCCACTAAATGGGGTAGCGCGCATCGATCGGTACCATCCTTGAGCTTCTCCGACTTTCGGAAGGGTTAGGGTTAGGGTTAGGGATGAAAGCACATAGGAGAAAGAGATATTCTTGAATAACTTTTTTTGTGAAGGTCGGAGAGACTTGCAAGTAGGCTCTACCCCCACTAAATGGGGTAGCGCGCATCGATCGGTACCATCCTTGAGCTTTTCCGACTTTCGGAAGGGTTAGGGTTAGGGTTAGGGATGAAAGCACATAGGAGAAAGAGATATTCTTGAATAACTTTTTTTGTGAAGGTCGGAGAGACTTGCAAGTAGGCTCTACCCCCACTAAATGGGGTAGCGCACATCGATCGGTACCATCCTTGAGCTTCTCCGACTTTCGGAAGGGTTAGGGTTAGGGTTAGGGATGAAAGCACATAGGAGAAAGAGATATTCTTGAATAACTTTTTTGTGAAGGTCGGAGAGACTTGGAAAGTGGTTGCATCTGGACTAATTGGGTCCTGCGGATCGATTGGTACCATCCCCGAGCTTGTACGACCTTCGGAAGAGGTCGACCGACGAAATTCCCCCAAATCTGAGGAGATATTCTTGAATAACTTTTTTTGTGAAGGTCGGAGAGACTTGCAAGTAGGCTTTACCCCCACTAAATGGGGTAGCGCGCATCGATCGGTACCATCCTTGAGCTTCTCCGACTTTCGGAAGGGTTAGGGTTAGGGTTAGGGATGAAAGCACATAGGAGAAAGAGATATTCTTGAATAACTTTTTTTGTGAAGGTCGGAGAGACTTGCAAGTAGGCTCTACCCCCACTAAATGGGGTAGCGCGCATCGATCGGTACCATCCTTGAGCTTCTCCGACTTTCGAAAGGGTTAGGGTTAGGGTTAGGGATGAAAGCACATAGGAGAAAGAGATATTCTTGAATAACTTTTTTTGTGAAGGTCGGAGAGACTTGGAAAGTGGTTGCATCTGGACTAATTTGGGTCCTGCGGATCGATTGGTACCATCCCCGAGCTTGTACAACCTTCGGAAGAGGTCGACCGACGAAATTCCCCCAAATCTGAGGAGATATTCTTGAATAACTTTTTTTGTGAAGGTCGGAGAGACTTGCAAGTAGGCTCTACCCCCACTAAATGGGGTTGCGCGCATCGATCAGTACCATCCTTGAGCTTCTCCGACTTTCGGAAGGGTTAGGGTTAGGGTAGGGATGAAAGCACATAGGAGAAAGAGATATTCTTGAATAACTTTTTTGTGAAGGTCGGAGAGACTTGCAAGTAGGCTCTACCCCCACTAAATGGGGTAGCGCGCATCGATCGGTACCATCCTTGAGCTTCTCCGACTTTCGGAAGGGTTAGGGTTAGGGTTAGGGATGAAAGCACATAGGAGAAAGAGATATCTTGAATAACTTTTTTTGTGAAGGTCGGAGAGACTTGCAAGTAGGCTCTACCCCCACTAAATGGGGTAGCGCGCATCTATCGGTACCATCCTTGAGCTTCTCCGACTTTCGGAAGGGTTAGGGTTAGGGTTAGGGATGAAAGCACATAGGAGAAAGAGATATTCTTGAATAACTTTTTTGTGAAGGTCGGAGAGACTTGCAAGTAGGCTCTACCCCCACTAAATGGGGTAGCGCGCATCGATCGGTACCATCCTTGAGCTTCTCCGACTTTCGGAAGGGTTAGGGTTAGGGTTAGGGATGAAAGCACATAGGAGAAAGAGATATTCTTGAATAACTTTTTTTGTGAAGGTCGGAGAGACTTGGAAAGTGGTTGCATCTGGACTAATTTGGGTCCTGCGGATCGATTGGTACCATCCCCGAGCTTGTACGACCTTCGGAAGAGGTCGACCGACGAAATTCCCCCAAATCTGAGGAGATATTCTTGAATAACTTTTTTTGTGAAGGTCGGAGAGACTTGCAAGTAGGCTCTACCCCCACTAAATGGGGTAGCGCGCATCGATCGGTACCATCCTTGAGCTTCTCCGACTTTCGGAAGGGTTAGGGTTAGGGATGAAAGCACATAGGAGAAAGAGATATTCTTGAATAACTTTTTTTGTGAAGGTCGGAGAGACTTGGAAAGTGGTTGCATCTGGACTAATTTGGGTCCTGCGGATCGATTGGTACCATCCCCGAGCTTGTACGACCTTCGGAAGAGGTCGACCGACGAAATTCCCCCAAATCTGAGGAGATATTCTTGAATAACTTTTTTTGTGAAGGTCGGAGAGACTTGCAAGTAGGCTCTACCCCCACTAAATGGGGTTGCGCGCATCGATCGGTACCATCCTTGAGCTTCTCCGACTTTCGGAAGGGTTAGGGTTAGGGTTAGGGATGAAAGCACATAGGAGAAAGAGATATTCTTGAATAACTTTTTTTGTGAAGGTCGGAGAGACTTGCAAGTAGGCTCTACCCCCACTAAATGGGGTAGCGCGCATCGATCGGTACCATCCTTGAGCTTCTCCGACTTTCGGAAGGGTTAGGGTTAGGGTTAGGGATGAAAGCACATAGGAGAAAGAGATATTCTTGAATAACTTTTTTTGTGAAGGTCGGAGAGACTTGGAAAGTGGTTGCATCTGGACTAATTTGGGTCCTGCGGATCGATTGGTACCATCCCCGAGCTTGTACGACCTTCGGAAGAGGTCGACCGACGAAATTCCCCCAAATCTGAGGAGATATTCTTGAATAACTTTTTTTGTGAAGGTCGGAGAGACTTGCAAGTAGGCTCTACCCCCACTAAATGGGGTTGCGCGCATCGATCGGTACCATCCTTGAGCTTCTCCGACTTTCGGAAGGGTTAGGGTTAGGGTTAGGGATGAAAGCACATAGGAGAAAGAGATATTCTTGAATAACTTTTTTTGTGAAGGTCGGAGAGACTTGCAAGTAGGCTCTACCCCCACTAAATGGGGTAGCGCGCATCGATCGGTACCATCCTTGAGCTTCTCCGACTTTCGGAAGGGTTAGGGTTAGGGTTAGGGATGAAAGCACATAGGAGAAAGAGATATTCTTGAATAACTTTTTTTGTGAAGGTCGGAGAGACTTGAAAAGTGGTTGCATCTGGACTAATTTGGGTCCTGCAGATCGATTGGTACCATCCCCGAGCTTGTACGACCTTCGGAAGAGGTCGACCGACGAAATTCCCCCAAATCTGAGGAGATATTCTTGAATAACTTTTTTTGTGAAGGTCGGAGAGACTTGCAAGTAGGCTCTACCCCCACTAAATGGGGTTGCGCGCATCGATCAGTACCATCCTTGAGCTTCTCCGACTTTCGGAAGGGTTAGGGTTAGGGTTAGGGATGAAAGCACATAGGAGAAAGAGATATTCTTGAATAACTTTTTTTGTGAAGGTCGGAGAGACTTGCAAGTAGGCTCTACCCCCACTAAATGGGGTAGCGCGCATCGATCGGTACCATCCTTGAGCTTCTCCGACTTTCGGAAGGGTTAGGGTTAGGGTTAGGGATGAAAGCACATAGGAGAAAGAGATATTCTTGAATAACTTTTTTTGTGAAGGTCGGAGAGACTTGCAAGTAGGCTCTACCCCCACTAAATGGGGTAGCGCGCATCGATCGGTACCATCCTTGAGCTTCTCCGACTTTCGGAAGGGTTAGGGTTAGGGTTAGGGATGAAAGCACATAGGAGAAAGAGATATTCTTGAATAACTTTTTTTGTGAAGGTCGGAGAGACTTGCAAGTAGGCTCTACCCCCACTAAATGGGGTAGCGCGCATCGATCGGTACCATCCTTGAGCTTCTCCGACTTTCGGAAGGGTTAGGGTTAGGGTTAGGGATGAAAGCACATAGGAGAAAGAGATATTCTTGAATAACTTTTTTTGTGAAGGTCGGAGAGACTTGCAAGTAGGCTCTACCCCCACTAAATGGGGTAGCGCGCATCGATCGGTACCATCCTTGAGCTTCTCCGACTTTCGGAAGGGTTAGGGTTAGGGTTAGGGATGAAAGCACATAGGAGAAAGAGATATTCTTGAATAACTTTTTTTGTGAAGGTCGGAGAGACTTGAAAAGTGGTTGCATCTGGACTAATTTGGGTCCTGCAGATCGATTGGTACCATCCCCGAGCTTGTACGACCTTCGGAAGAGGTCGACCGACGAAATTCCCCCAAATCTGAGGAGATATTCTTGAATAACTTTTTTTGTGAAGGTCGGAGAGACTTGCAAGTAGGCTCTACCCCCACTAAATGGGGTTGCGCGCATCGATCAGTACCATCCTTGAGCTTCTCCGACTTTCGGAAGGGTTAGGGTTAGGGTTAGGGATGAAAGCACATAGGAGAAAGAGATATTCTTGAATAACTTTTTTTGTGAAGGTCGGAGAGACTTGCAAGTAGGCTCTACCCCCACTAAATGGGGTAGCGCGCATCGATCGGTACCATCCTTGAGCTTCTCCGACTTTCGGAAGGGTTAGGGTTAGGGTTAGGGATGAAAGCACATAGGAGAAAGAGATATTCTTGAATAACTTTTTTTGTGAAGGTCGGAGAGACTTGCAAGTAGGCTCTACCCCCACTAAATGGGGTAGCGCGCATCGATCGGTACCATCCTTGAGCTTCTCCGACTTTCGGAAGGGTTAGGGTTAGGGTTAGGGATGAAAGCACATAGGAGAAAGAGATATTCTTGAATAACTTTTTTTGTGAAGGTCGGAGAGACTTGCAAGTAGGCTCTACCCCCACTAAATGGGGTAGCGCGCATCGATCGGTACCATCCTTGAGCTTCTCCGACTTTCGGAAGGGTTAGGGTTAGGGTTAGGGATGAAAGCACATAGGAGAAAGAGATATTCTTGAATAACTTTTTTTGTGAAGGTCGGAGAGACTTGCAAGTAGGCTCTACCCCCACTAAATGGGGTAGCGCGCATCTATCGGTACCATCCTTGAGCTTCTCCGACTTTCGGAAGGGTTAGGGTTAGGGTTAGGGATGAAAGCACATAGGAGAAAGAGATATTCTTGAATAACTTTTTTTGTGAAGGTCGGAGAGACTTGCAAGTAGGCTCTACCCCCACTAAATGGGGTAGCGCGCATCGATCGGTACCATCCTTGAGCTTCTCCGACTTTCGGAAGGGTTAGGGTTAGGGTTAGGGATGAAAGCACATAGGAGAAAGAGATATTCTTGAATAACTTTTTTTGTGAAGGTCGGAGAGACTTGCAAGTAGGCTCTACCCCCACTAAATGGGGTAGCGCGCATCGATCGGTACCATCCTTGAGCTTCTCCGACTTTCGGAAGGGTTAGGGTTAGGGTTAGGGATGAAAGCACATAGGAGAAAGAGATATTCTTGAATAACTTTTTTTGTGAAGGTCGGAGAGACTTGAAAAGTGGTTGCATCTGGACTAATTTGGGTCCTGCAGATCGATTGGTACCATCCCCGAGCTTGTACGACCTTCGGAAGAGGTCGACCGACGAAATTCCCCCAAATCTGAGGAGATATTCTTGAATAACTTTTTTTGTGAAGGTCGGAGAGACTTGCAAGTAGGCTCTACCCCCACTAAATGGGGTTGCGCGCATCGATCAGTACCATCCTTGAGCTTCTCCGACTTTCGGAAGGGTTAGGGTTAGGGTTAGGGATGAAAGCACATAGGAGAAAGAGATATTCTTGAATAACTTTTTTTGTGAAGGTCGGAGAGACTTGCAAGTAGGCTCTACCCCCACTAAATGGGGTAGCGCGCATCGATCGGTACCATCCTTGAGCTTCTCCGACTTTCGGAAGGGTTAGGGTTAGGGTTAGGGATGAAAGCACATAGGAGAAAGAGATATTCTTGAATAACTTTTTTTGTGAAGGTCGGAGAGACTTGCAAGTAGGCTCTACCCCCACTAAATGGGGTAGCGCGCATCGATCGGTACCATCCTTGAGCTTCTCCGACTTTCGGAAGGGTTAGGGTTAGGGTTAGGGATGAAAGCACATAGGAGAAAGAGATATTCTTGAATAACTTTTTTTGTGAAGGTCGGAGAGACTTGCAAGTAGGCTCTACCCCCACTAAATGGGGTAGCGCGCATCGATCGGTACCATCCTTGAGCTTCTCCGACTTTCGGAAGGGTTAGGGTTAGGGTTAGGGATGAAAGCACATAGGAGAAAGAGATATTCTTGAATAACTTTTTTTGTGAAGGTCGGAGAGACTTGCAAGTAGGCTCTACCCCCACTAAATGGGGTAGCGCGCATCTATCGGTACCATCCTTGAGCTTCTCCGACTTTCGGAAGGGTTAGGGTTAGGGTTAGGGATGAAAGCACATAGGAGAAAGAGATATTCTTGAATAACTTTTTTTGTGAAGGTCGGAGAGACTTGGAAAGTGGTTGCATCTGGACTAATTTGGGTCCTGCAGATCGATTGGTACCATCCCCGAGCTTGTACGACCTTCGGAAGAGGTCGACCGACGAAATTCCCCCAAATCTGAGGAGATATTCTTGAATAACTTTTTTTGTGAAGGTCGGAGAGACTTGCAAGTAGGCTCTACCCCCACTAAATGGGGTAGCGCGCATCGATCGGTACCATCTTTGAGCTTCTCCGACTTTCGGAAGGGTTAGGGTTAGGGTTAGGGATGAAAGCACATAGGAGAAAGAGATATTCTTGAATAACGTTTTTTGTGAAGGTCGGAGAGACTTGGAAAGTGGTTGCATCTGGACTAATTTGGGTCCTGCGGATCGATTGGTACCATCCCCGAGCTTGTACGACCTTCGGAAGAGGTCGACCGACGAAATTCCCCCAAATCTGAGGAGATATTCTTGAATAACTTTTTTTGTGAAGGTCGGAGAGACTTGCAAGTAGGCTCTACCCCCACTAAATGGGGTAGCGCGCATCGATCGGTACCATCCTTGAGCTTCTCCGACTTTCGGAAGGGTTAGGGTTAGGGTTAGGGATGAAAGCACATAGGAGAAAGAGATATTCTTGAATAACTTTTTTTGTGAAGGTCGGAGAGACTTGCAAGTAGGCTCTACCCCCACTAAATGGGGTAGCGCGCATCGATCGGTACCATCCTTGAGCTTTTCCGACTTTCGGAAGGGTTAGGGTTAGGGTTAGGGATGAAAGCACATAGGAGAAAGAGATATTCTTGAATAACTTTTTTTGTGAAGGTCGGAGAGACTTGCAAGTAGGCTCTACCCCCACTAAATGGGGTAGCGCACATCGATCGGTACCATCCTTGAGCTTCTCCGACTTTCGGAAGGGTTAGGGTTAGGGTTAGGGATGAAAGCACATAGGAGAAAGAGATATTCTTGAATAACTTTTTTTGTGAAGGTCGGAGAGACTTGGAAAGTGGTTGCATCTGGACTAATTTGGGTCCTGCGGATCGATTGGTACCATCCCCGAGCTTGTACGACCTTCGGAAGAGGTCGACCGACGAAATTCCCCCAAATCTGAGGAGATATTCTTGAATAACTTTTTTTGTGAAGGTCGGAGAGACTTGCAAGTAGGCTTTACCCCCACTAAATGGGGTAGCGCGCATCGATCGGTACCATCCTTGAGCTTCTCCGACTTTCGGAAGGGTTAGGGTTAGGGTTAGGGATGAAAGCACATAGGAGAAAGAGATATTCTTGAATAACTTTTTTTGTGAAGGTCGGAGAGACTTGCAAGTAGGCTCTACCCCCACTAAATGGGGTAGCGCGCATCGATCGGTACCATCCTTGAGCTTCTCCGACTTTCGAAAGGGTTAGGGTTAGGGTTAGGGATGAAAGCACATAGGAGAAAGAGATATTCTTGAATAACTTTTTTTGTGAAGGTCGGAGAGACTTGGAAAGTGGTTGCATCTGGACTAATTTGGGTCCTGCGGATCGATTGGTACCATCCCCGAGCTTGTACAACCTTCGGAAGAGGTCGACCGACGAAATTCCCCCAAATCTGAGGAGATATTCTTGAATAACTTTTTTTGTGAAGGTCGGAGAGACTTGCAAGTAGGCTCTACCCCCACTAAATGGGGTTGCGCGCATCGATCAGTACCATCCTTGAGCTTCTCCGACTTTCGGAAGGGTTAGGGTTAGGGTTAGGGATGAAAGCACATAGGAGAAAGAGATATTCTTGAATAACTTTTTTTGTGAAGGTCGGAGAGACTTGCAAGTAGGCTCTACCCCCACTAAATGGGGTAGCGCGCATCGATCGGTACCATCCTTGAGCTTCTCCGACTTTCGGAAGGGTTAGGGTTAGGGTTAGGGATGAAAGCACATAGGAGAAAGAGATATTCTTGAATAACTTTTTTTGTGAAGGTCGGAGAGACTTGCAAGTAGGCTCTACCCCCACTAAATGGGGTAGCGCGCATCGATCGGTACCATCCTTGAGCTTCTCCGACTTTCGGAAGGGTTAGGGTTAGGGTTAGGGATGAAAGCACATAGGAGAAAGAGATATTCTTGAATAACTTTTTTTGTGAAGGTCAGAGAGACTTGCAAGTAGGCTCTACCCCCACTAAATGGGGTAGCGCGCATCGATCGGTACCATCCTTGAGCTTCTCCGACTTTCGGAAGGGTTAGGGTTAGGGTTAGGGATGAAAGCACATAGGAGAAAGAGATATTCTTGAATAACTTTTTTTGTGAAGGTCGGAGAGACTTGGAAAGTGGTTGCATCTGGACTAATTTGGGTCCTGCGGATCGATTGGTACCATCCCCGAGCTTGTACGACCTTCGGAAGAGGTCGACCGACGAAATTCCCCCAAATCTGAGGAGATATTCTTGAATAACTTTTTTTGTGAAGGTCGGAGAGACTTGCAAGTAGGCTCTACCCCCACTAAATGGGGTTGCGCGCATCGATCGGTACCATCCTTGAGCTTCTCCGACTTTCGGAAGGGTTAGGGTTAGGGTTAGGGATGAAAGCACATAGGAGAAAGAGATATTCTTGAATAACTTTTTTTGTGAAGGTCGGAGAGACTTGGAAAGTGGTTGCATCTGGACTAATTTGGGTCCTGCAGATCGATTGGTACCATCCCCGAGCTTGTACGACCTTCGGAAGAGGTCGACCGACGAAATTCCCCCAAATCTGAGGAGATATTCTTGAATAACTTTTTTTGTGAAGGTCGGAGAGACTTGCAAGTAGGCTCTACCCCCACTAAATGGGGTTGCGCGCATCGATCGGTACCATCCTTGAGCTTCTCCGACTTTCGGAAGGGTTAGGGTTAGGGTTAGGGATGAAAGCACATAGGAGAAAGAGATATTCTTGAATAACTTTTTTTGTGAAGGTCGGAGAGACTTGCAAGTAGGCTCTACCCCCACTAAATGGGGTAGCGCGCATCGATCGGTACCATCCTTGAGCTTCTCCGACTTTCGGAAGGGTTAGGGTTAGGGTTAGGGATGAAAGCACATAGGAGAAAGAGATATTCTTGAATAACTTTTTTTGTGAAGGTCGGAGAGACTTGGAAAGTGGTTGCATCTGGACTAATTTGGGTCCTGCGGATCGATTGGTACCATCCCCGAGCTTGTACGACCTTCGGAAGAGGTCGACCGACGAAATTCCCCCAAATCTGAGGAGATATTCTTGAATAACTTTTTTTGTGAAGGTCGGAGAGACTTGCAAGTAGGCTTTACCCCCACTAAATGGGGTAGCGCGCATCGATCGGTACCATCCTTGAGCTTCTCCGACTTTCGGAAGGGTTAGGGTTAGGGTTAGGGATGAAAGCACATAGGAGAAAGAGATATTCTTGAATAACTTTTTTTGTGAAGGTCGGAGAGACTTGCAAGTAGGCTCTACCCCCACTAAATGGGGTAGCGCGCATCGATCGGTACCATCCTTGAGCTTCTCCGACTTTCGGAAGGGTTAGGGTTAGGGTTAGGGATGAAAGCACATAGGAGAAAGAGATATTCTTGAATAACTTTTTTTGTGAAGGTCGGAGAGACTTGGAAAGTGGTTGCATCTGGACTAATTTGGGTCCTGCGGATCGATTGGTACCATCCCCGAGCTTGTACAACCTTCGGAAGAGGTCGACCGACGAAATTCCCCCAAATCTGAGGAGATATTCTTGAATAACTTTTTTTGTGAAGGTCGGAGAGACTTGCAAGTAGGCTTTACCCCCACTAAATGGGGTTGCGCGCATCGATCAGTACCATCCTTGAGCTTCTCCGACTTTCGGAAGGGTTAGGGTTAGGGTTAGGGATGAAAGCACATAGGAGAAAGAGATATTCTTGAATAACTTTTTTTGTGAAGGTCGGAGAGACTTGCAAGTAGGCTCTACCCCCACTAAATGGGGTAGCGCGCATCGATCGGTACCATCCTTGAGCTTCTCCGACTTTCTGAAGGGTTAGGGTTAGGGTTAGGGATGAAAGCACATAGGAGAAAGAGATATTCTTGAATAACTTTTTTTGTGAAGGTCGGAGAGACTTGGAAAGTGGTTGCATCTGGACTAATTTGGGTCCTGCGGATCGATTGGTACCATCCCCGAGCTTGTACGACCTTCGGAAGAGGTCGACCGACGAAATTCCCCCAAATCTGAGGAGATATTCTTGAATAACTTTTTTTGTGAAGGTTGGAGAGACTTGCAAGTAGGCTCTACCCCCACTAAATGGGGTAGCGCGCATCGATCGGTACCATCCTTGAGCTTCTCCGACTTTCGGAAGGGTTAGGGTTAGGGTTAGGGATGAAAGCACATAGGAGAAAGAGATATTCTTGAATAACTTTTTTTGTGAAGGTCGGAGAGACTTGCAAGTAGGCTCTACCCCCACTAAATGGGGTAGCGCGCATCGATCGGTACCATCCTTGAGCTTCTCCGACTTTCGGAAGGGTTAGGGTTAGGGTTAGGGATGAAAGCACATAGGAGAAAGAGATATTCTTGAATAACTTTTTTTGTGAAGGTCGGAGAGACTTGCAAGTAGGCTCTACCCCCACTAAATGGGGTAGCGCGCATCGATCGGTACCATCCTTGAGCTTCTCCGACTTTCGGAAGGGTTAGGGTTAGGGTTAGGGATGAAAGCACATAGGAGAAAGAGATATTCTTGAATAACGTTTTTTGTGAAGGTCGGAGAGACTTGCAAGTAGGCTCTACCCCCACTAAATGGGGTAGCGCACATCGATCGGTACCATCCTTGAGCTTCTCCGACTTTCGGAAGGGTTAGGGTTAGGGTTAGGGATGAAAGCACATAGGAGAAAGAGATATTCTTGAATAACTTTTTTTGTGAAGGTCGGAGAGACTTGGAAAGTGGTTGCATCTGGACTAATTTGGGTCCTGCAGATCGATTGGTACCATCCCCGAGCTTGTACGACCTTCGGAAGAGGTCGACCGACGAAATTCCCCCAAATCTGAGGAGATATTCTTGAATAACTTTTTTTGTGAAGGTCGGAGAGACTTGCAAGTAGGCTCTACCCCCACTAAATGGGGTAGCGCGCATCGATCGGTACCATCTTTGAGCTTCTCCGACTTTCGGAAGGGTTAGGGTTAGGGTTAGGGATGAAAGCACATAGGAGAAAGAGATATTCTTGAATAACGTTTTTTGTGAAGGTCGGAGAGACTTGGAAAGTGGTTGCATCTGGACTAATTTGGGTCCTGCGGATCGATTGGTACCATCCCCGAGCTTGTACGACCTTCGGAAGAGGTCGACCGACGAAATTCCCCCAAATCTGAGGAGATATTCTTGAATAACTTTTTTTGTGAAGGTCGGAGAGACTTGCAAGTAGGCTCTACCCCCACTAAATGGGGTAGCGCGCATCGATCGGTACCATCCTTGAGCTTCTCCGACTTTCGGAAGGGTTAGGGTTAGGGTTAGGGATGAAAGCACATAGGAGAAAGAGATATTCTTGAATAACTTTTTTTGTGAAGGTCGGAGAGACTTGCAAGTAGGCTCTACCCCCACTAAATGGGGTAGCGCGCATCGATCGGTACCATCCTTGAGCTTTTCCGACTTTCGGAAGGGTTAGGGTTAGGGTTAGGGATGAAAGCACATAGGAGAAAGAGATATTCTTGAATAACTTTTTTTGTGAAGGTCGGAGAGACTTGCAAGTAGGCTCTACCCCCACTAAATGGGGTAGCGCACATCGATCGGTACCATCCTTGAGCTTCTCCGACTTTCGGAAGGGTTAGGGTTAGGGTTAGGGATGAAAGCACATAGGAGAAAGAGATATTCTTGAATAACTTTTTTTGTGAAGGTCGGAGAGACTTGGAAAGTGGTTGCATCTGGACTAATTTGGGTCCTGCGGATCGATTGGTACCATCCCCGAGCTTGTACGACCTTCGGAAGAGGTCGACCGACGAAATTCCCCCAAATCTGAGGAGATATTCTTGAATAACTTTTTTTGTGAAGGTCGGAGAGACTTGCAAGTAGGCTTTACCCCCACTAAATGGGGTAGCGCGCATCGATCGGTACCATCCTTGAGCTTCTCCGACTTTCGGAAGGGTTAGGGTTAGGGTTAGGGATGAAAGCACATAGGAGAAAGAGATATTCTTGAATAACTTTTTTTGTGAAGGTCGGAGAGACTTGCAAGTAGGCTCTACCCCCACTAAATGGGGTAGCGCGCATCGATCGGTACCATCCTTGAGCTTCTCCGACTTTCGAAAGGGTTAGGGTTAGGGTTAGGGATGAAAGCACATAGGAGAAAGAGATATTCTTGAATAACTTTTTTTGTGAAGGTCGGAGAGACTTGGAAAGTGGTTGCATCTGGACTAATTTGGGTCCTGCGGATCGATTGGTACCATCCCCGAGCTTGTACAACCTTCGGAAGAGGTCGACCGACGAAATTCCCCCAAATCTGAGGAGATATTCTTGAATAACTTTTTTTGTGAAGGTCGGAGAGACTTGCAAGTAGGCTCTACCCCCACTAAATGGGGTTGCGCGCATCGATCAGTACCATCCTTGAGCTTCTCCGACTTTCGGAAGGGTTAGGGTTAGGGTTAGGGATGAAAGCACATAGGAGAAAGAGATATTCTTGAATAACTTTTTTTGTGAAGGTCGGAGAGACTTGCAAGTAGGCTCTACCCCCACTAAATGGGGTAGCGCGCATCGATCGGTACCATCCTTGAGCTTCTCCGACTTTCGGAAGGGTTAGGGTTAGGGTTAGGGATGAAAGCACATAGGAGAAAGAGATATTCTTGAATAACTTTTTTTGTGAAGGTCGGAGAGACTTGCAAGTAGGCTCTACCCCCACTAAATGGGGTAGCGCGCATCTATCGGTACCATCCTTGAGCTTCTCCGACTTTCGGAAGGGTTAGGGTTAGGGTTAGGGATGAAAGCACATAGGAGAAAGAGATATTCTTGAATAACTTTTTTTGTGAAGGTCGGAGAGACTTGCAAGTAGGCTCTACCCCCACTAAATGGGGTAGCGCGCATCGATCGGTACCATCCTTGAGCTTCTCCGACTTTCGGAAGGGTTAGGGTTAGGGTTAGGGATGAAAGCACATAGGAGAAAGAGATATTCTTGAATAACTTTTTTTGTGAAGGTCGGAGAGACTTGGAAAGTGGTTGCATCTGGACTAATTTGGGTCCTGCGGATCGATTGGTACCATCCCCGAGCTTGTACGACCTTCGGAAGAGGTCGACCGACGAAATTCCCCCAAATCTGAGGAGATATTCTTGAATAACTTTTTTTGTGAAGGTCGGAGAGACTTGCAAGTAGGCTCTACCCCCACTAAATGGGGTAGCGCGCATCGATCGGTACCATCCTTGAGCTTCTCCGACTTTCGGAAGGGTTAGGGTTAGGGATGAAAGCACATAGGAGAAAGAGATATTCTTGAATAACTTTTTTTGTGAAGGTCGGAGAGACTTGGAAAGTGGTTGCATCTGGACTAATTTGGGTCCTGCGGATCGATTGGTACCATCCCCGAGCTTGTACGACCTTCGGAAGAGGTCGACCGACGAAATTCCCCCAAATCTGAGGAGATATTCTTGAATAACTTTTTTTGTGAAGGTCGGAGAGACTTGCAAGTAGGCTCTACCCCCACTAAATGGGGTTGCGCGCATCGATCGGTACCATCCTTGAGCTTCTCCGACTTTCGGAAGGGTTAGGGTTAGGGTTAGGGATGAAAGCACATAGGAGAAAGAGATATTCTTGAATAACTTTTTTTGTGAAGGTCGGAGAGACTTGCAAGTAGGCTCTACCCCCACTAAATGGGGTAGCGCGCATCGATCGGTACCATCCTTGAGCTTCTCCGACTTTCGGAAGGGTTAGGGTTAGGGTTAGGGATGAAAGCACATAGGAGAAAGAGATATTCTTGAATAACTTTTTTTGTGAAGGTCGGAGAGACTTGGAAAGTGGTTGCATCTGGACTAATTTGGGTCCTGCGGATCGATTGGTACCATCCCCGAGCTTGTACGACCTTCGGAAGAGGTCGACCGACGAAATTCCCCCAAATCTGAGGAGATATTCTTGAATAACTTTTTTTGTGAAGGTCGGAGAGACTTGCAAGTAGGCTCTACCCCCACTAAATGGGGTTGCGCGCATCGATCGGTACCATCCTTGAGCTTCTCCGACTTTCGGAAGGGTTAGGGTTAGGGTTAGGGATGAAAGCACATAGGAGAAAGAGATATTCTTGAATAACTTTTTTTGTGAAGGTCGGAGAGACTTGCAAGTAGGCTCTACCCCCACTAAATGGGGTAGCGCGCATCGATCGGTACCATCCTTGAGCTTCTCCGACTTTCGGAAGGGTTAGGGTTAGGGTTAGGGATGAAAGCACATAGGAGAAAGAGATATTCTTGAATAACTTTTTTTGTGAAGGTCGGAGAGACTTGAAAAGTGGTTGCATCTGGACTAATTTGGGTCCTGCAGATCGATTGGTACCATCCCCGAGCTTGTACGACCTTCGGAAGAGGTCGACCGACGAAATTCCCCCAAATCTGAGGAGATATTCTTGAATAACTTTTTTTGTGAAGGTCGGAGAGACTTGCAAGTAGGCTCTACCCCCACTAAATGGGGTTGCGCGCATCGATCAGTACCATCCTTGAGCTTCTCCGACTTTCGGAAGGGTTAGGGTTAGGGTTAGGGATGAAAGCACATAGGAGAAAGAGATATTCTTGAATAACTTTTTTTGTGAAGGTCGGAGAGACTTGCAAGTAGGCTCTACCCCCACTAAATGGGGTAGCGCGCATCGATCGGTACCATCCTTGAGCTTCTCCGACTTTCGGAAGGGTTAGGGTTAGGGTTAGGGATGAAAGCACATAGGAGAAAGAGATATTCTTGAATAACTTTTTTTGTGAAGGTCGGAGAGACTTGCAAGTAGGCTCTACCCCCACTAAATGGGGTAGCGCGCATCGATCGGTACCATCCTTGAGCTTCTCCGACTTTCGGAAGGGTTAGGGTTAGGGTTAGGGATGAAAGCACATAGGAGAAAGAGATATTCTTGAATAACTTTTTTTGTGAAGGTCGGAGAGACTTGCAAGTAGGCTCTACCCCCACTAAATGGGGTAGCGCGCATCGATCGGTACCATCCTTGAGCTTCTCCGACTTTCGGAAGGGTTAGGGTTAGGGTTAGGGATGAAAGCACATAGGAGAAAGAGATATTCTTGAATAACTTTTTTTGTGAAGGTCAGAGAGACTTGCAAGTAGGCTCTACCCCCACTAAATGGGGTAGCGCGCATCGATCGGTACCATCCTTGAGCTTCTCCGACTTTCGGAAGGGTTAGGGTTAGGGTTAGGGATGAAAGCACATAGGAGAAAGAGATATTCTTGAATAACTTTTTTTGTGAAGGTCGGAGAGACTTGGAAAGTGGTTGCATCTGGACTAATTTGGGTCCTGCAGATCGATTGGTACCATCCCCGAGCTTGTACGACCTTCGGAAGAGGTCGACCGACGAAATTCCCCCAAATCTGAGGAGATATTCTTGAATAACTTTTTTTGTGAAGGTCGGAGAGACTTGCAAGTAGGCTCTACCCCCACTAAATGGGGTTGCGCGCATCGATCGGTACCATCCTTGAGCTTCTCCGACTTTCGGAAGGGTTAGGGTTAGGGTTAGGGATGAAAGCACATAGGAGAAAGAGATATTCTTGAATAACTTTTTTTGTGAAGGTCGGAGAGACTTGCAAGTAGGCTCTACCCCCACTAAATGGGGTAGCGCGCATCGATCAGTACCATCCTTGAGCTTCTCCGACTTTCTGAAGGGTTAGGGTTAGGGTTAGGGATGAAAGCACATAGGAGAAAGAGATATTCTTGAATAACTTTTTTTGTGAAGGTCGGAGAGACTTGGAAAGTGGTTGCATCTGGACTAATTTGGGTCCTGCAGATCGATTGGTACCATCCCCGAGCTTGTACGACCTTCGGAAGAGGTCGACCGACGAAATTCCCCCAAATCTGAGGAGATATTCTTGAATAACTTTTTTTGTGAAGGTTGGAGAGACTTGCAAGTAGGCTCTACCCCCACTAAATGGGGTAGCGCGCATCGATCGGTACCATCCTTGAGCTTCTCCGACTTTCGGAAGGGTTAGGGTTAGGGTTAGGGATGAAAGCACATAGGAGAAAGAGATATTCTTGAATAACTTTTTTTGTGAAGGTCGGAGAGACTTGGAAAGTGGTTGCATCTGGACTAATTTGGGTCCTGCGGATCGATTGGTACCATCACCGAGCTTGTACGACCTTCGGAAGAGGTCGACCGACGAAATTCCCCCAAATCTGAGGAGATATTCTTGAATAACTTTTTTTGTGAAGGTCGGAGAGACTTGCAAGTAGGCTCTACCCCCACTAAATGGGGTTGCGCGCATCGATCGGTACCATCCTTGAGCTTCTCCGACTTTCGGAAGGGTTAGGGTTAGGGTTAGGGATGAAAGCACATAGGAGAAAGAGATATTCTTGAATAACTTTTTTTGTGAAGGTCGGAGAGACTTGCAAGTAGGCTCTACCCCCACTAAATGGGGTAGCGCGCATCGATCGGTACCATCCTTGAGCTTCTCCGACTTTCGGAAGGGTTAGGGTTAGGGTTAGGGATGAAAGCACATAGGAGAAAGAGATATTCTTGAATAACTTTTTTTGTGAAGGTCGGAGAGACTTGGAAAGTGGTTGCATCTGGACTAATTTGGGTCCTGCGGATCGATTGGTACCATCCCCGAGCTTGTACGACCTTCGGAAGAGGTCGACCGACGAAATTCCCCCAAATCTGAGGAGATATTCTTGAATAACTTTTTTTGTGAAGGTCGGAGAGACTTGCAAGTAGGCTCTACCCCCACTAAATGGGGTTGCGCGCATCGATCGGTACCATCCTTGAGCTTCTCCGACTTTCGGAAGGGTTAGGGTTAGGGTTAGGGATGAAAGCACATAGGAGAAAGAGATATTCTTGAATAACTTTTTTTGTGAAGGTCGGAGAGACTTGCAAGTAGGCTCTACCCCCACTAAATGGGGTAGCGCGCATCGATCGGTACCATCCTTGAGCTTCTCCGACTTTCGGAAGGGTTAGGGTTAGGGTTAGGGATGAAAGCACATAGGAGAAAGAGATATTCTTGAATAACTTTTTTTGTGAAGGTCGGAGAGACTTGCAAGTAGGCTCTACCCCCACTAAATGGGGTAGCGCGCATCGATCGGTACCATCCTTGAGCTTCTCCGACTTTCGGAAGGGTTAGGGTTAGGGTTAGGGATGAAAGCACATAGGAGAAAGAGATATTCTTGAATAACTTTTTTTGTGAAGGTCGGAGAGACTTGCAAGTAGGCTCTACCCCCACTAAATGGGGTAGCGCACATCGATCGGTACCATCCTTGAGCTTCTCCGACTTTCGGAAGGGTTAGGGTTAGGGTTAGGGATGAAAGCACATAGGAGAAAGAGATATTCTTGAATAACTTTTTTTGTGAAGGTCGGAGAGACTTGCAAGTAGGCTCTACCCCCACTAAATGGGGTAGCGCGCATCGATCGGTACCATCCTTGAGCTTCTCCGACTTTCGGAAGGGTTAGGGTTAGGGTTAGGGATGAAAGCACATAGGAGAAAGAGATATTCTTGAATAACTTTTTTTGTGAAGGTCAGAGAGACTTGCAAGTAGGCTCTACCCCCACTAAATGGGGTAGCGCGCATCGATCGGTACCATCCTTGAGCTTCTCCGACTTTCGGAAGGGTTAGGGTTAGGGTTAGGGATGAAAGCACATAGGAGAAAGAGATATTCTTGAATAACTTTTTTTGTGAAGGTCGGAGAGACTTGCAAGTAGGCTCTACCCCCACTAAATGGGGTAGCGCGCATCGATCGGTACCATCCTTGAGCTTCTCCGACTTTCGGAAGGGTTAGGGTTAGGGTTAGGGATGAAAGCACATAGGAGAAAGAGATATTCTTGAATAACTTTTTTTGTGAAGGTCAGAGAGACTTGCAAGTAGGCTCTACCCCCACTAAATGGGGTAGCGCGCATCGATCGGTACCATCCTTGAGCTTCTCCGACTTTCGGAAGGGTTAGGGTTAGGGTTAGGGATGAAAGCACATAGGAGAAAGAGATATTCTTGAATAACTTTTTTTGTGAAGGTCGGAGAGACTTGGAAAGTGGTTGCATCTGGACTAATTTGGGTCCTGCGGATCGATTGGTACCATCCCCGAGCTTGTACGACCTTCGGAAGAGGTCGACCGACGAAATTCCCCCAAATCTGAGGAGATATTCTTGAATAACTTTTTTTGTGAAGGTCGGAGAGACTTGCAAGTAGGCTCTACCCCCACTAAATGGGGTTGCGCGCATCGATCGGTACCATCCTTGAGCTTCTCCGACTTTCGGAAGGGTTAGGGTTAGGGTTAGGGATGAAAGCACATAGGAGAAAGAGATATTCTTGAATAACTTTTTTTGTGAAGGTCGGAGAGACATGCAAGTAGGCTCTACCCCCACTAAATGGGGTAGCGCGCATCGATCGGTACCATCCTTGAGCTTCTCCGACTTTCGGAAGGGTTAGGGTTAGGGTTAGGGATGAAAGCACATAGGAGAAAGAGATATTCTTGAATAACTTTTTTTGTGAAGGTCGGAGAGACTTGAAAAGTGGTTGCATCTGGACTAATTTGGGTCCTGCGGATCGATTGGTACCATCCCCGAGCTTGTACGACCTTCGGAAGAGGTCGACCGACGAAATTCCCCCAAATCTGAGGAGATATTCTTGAATAACTTTTTTTGTGAAGGTCGGAGAGACTTGCAAGTAGGCTCTACCCCCACTAAATGGGGTTGCGCGCATCGATCAGTACCATCCTTGAGCTTCTCCGACTTTCGGAAGGGTTAGGGTTAGGGTTAGGGATGAAAGCACATAGGAGAAAGAGATATTCTTGAATAACTTTTTTTGTGAAGGTCGGAGAGACTTGCAAGTAGGCTCTACCCCCACTAAATGGGGTAGCGCGCATCGATCGGTACCATCCTTGAGCTTCTCCGACTTTCGGAAGGGTTAGGGTTAGGGTTAGGGATGAAAGCACATAGGAGAAAGAGATATTCTTGAATAACTTTTTTTGTGAAGGTCGGAGAGACTTGCAAGTAGGCTCTACCCCCACTAAATGGGGTAGCGCGCATCGATCGGTACCATCCTTGAGCTTCTCCGACTTTCGGAAGGGTTAGGGTTAGGGTTAGGGATGAAAGCACATAGGAGAAAGAGATATTCTTGAATAACTTTTTTTGTGAAGGTCGGAGAGACTTGCAAGTAGGCTCTACCCCCACTAAATGGGGTAGCGCGCATCGATCGGTACCATCCTTGAGCTTCTCCGACTTTCGGAAGGGTTAGGGTTAGGGTTAGGGATGAAAGCACATAGGAGAAAGAGATATTCTTGAATAACTTTTTTTGTGAAGGTCAGAGAGACTTGCAAGTAGGCTCTACCCCCACTAAATGGGGTAGCGCGCATCGATCGGTACCATCCTTGAGCTTCTCCGACTTTCGGAAGGGTTAGGGTTAGGGTTAGGGATGAAAGCACATAGGAGAAAGAGATATTCTTGAATAACTTTTTTTGTGAAGGTCGGAGAGACTTGGAAAGTGGTTGCATCTGGACTAATTTGGGTCCTGCGGATCGATTGGTACCATCCCCGAGCTTGTACGACCTTCGGAAGAGGTCGACCGACGAAATTCCCCCAAATCTGAGGAGATATTCTTGAATAACTTTTTTTGTGAAGGTCGGAGAGACTTGCAAGTAGGCTCTACCCCCACTAAATGGGGTTGCGCGCATCGATCGGTACCATCCTTGAGCTTCTCCGACTTTCGGAAGGGTTAGGGTTAGGGTTAGGGATGAAAGCACATAGGAGAAAGAGATATTCTTGAATAACTTTTTTTGTGAAGGTCGGAGAGACTTGGAAAGTGGTTGCATCTGGACTAATTTGGGTCCTGCGGATCGATTGGTACCATCCCCGAGCTTGTACGACCTTCGGAAGAGGTCGACCGACGAAATTCCCCCAAATCTGAGGAGATATTCTTGAATAACTTTTTTTGTGAAGGTCGGAGAGACTTGCAAGTAGGCTCTACCCCCACTAAATGGGGTTGCGCGCATCGATCGGTACCATCCTTGAGCTTCTCCGACTTTCGGAAGGGTTAGGGTTAGGGTTAGGGATGAAAGCACATAGGAGAAAGAGATATTCTTGAATAACTTTTTTTGTGAAGGTCGGAGAGACTTGCAAGTAGGCTCTACCCCCACTAAATGGGGTAGCGCGCATCGATCGGTACCATCCTTGAGCTTCTCCGACTTTCGGAAGGGTTAGGGTTAGGGTTAGGGATGAAAGCACATAGGAGAAAGAGATATTCTTGAATAACTTTTTTTGTGAAGGTCGGAGAGACTTGGAAAGTGGTTGCATCTGGACTAATTTGGGTCCTGCGGATCGATTGGTACCATCCCCGAGCTTGTACGACCTTCGGAAGAGGTCGACCGACGAAATTCCCCCAAATCTGAGGAGATATTCTTGAATAACTTTTTTTGTGAAGGTCGGAGAGACTTGCAAGTAGGCTCTACCCCCACTAAATGGGGTTGCGCGCATCGATCGGTACTATCCTTGAGCTTCTCCGACTTTCGGAAGGGTTAGGGTTAGGGTTAGGGATGAAAGCACATAGGAGAAAGAGATATTCTTGAATAACTTTTTTTGTGAAGGTCGGAGAGACTTGCAAGTAGGCTCTACCCCCACTAAATGGGGTAGCGCGCATCGATCGGTACCATCCTTGAGCTTCTCCGACTTTCGGAAGGGTTAGGGTTAGGGTTAGGGATGAAAGCACATAGGAGAAAGAGATATTCTTGAATAACTTTTTTTGTGAAGGTCGGAGAGACTTGCAAGTAGGCTCTACCCCCACTAAATGGGGTAGCGCGCATCGATCGGTACCATCCTTGAGCTTCTCCGACTTTCGGAAGGGTTAGGGTTAGGGTTAGGGATGAAAGCACATAGGAGAAAGAGATATTCTTGAATAACTTTTTTTGTGAAGGTCGGAGAGACTTGCAAGTAGGCTCTACCCCCACTAAATGGGGTAGCGCACATCGATCGGTACCATCCTTGAGCTTCTCCGACTTTCGGAAGGGTTAGGGTTAGGGTTAGGGATGAAAGCACATAGGAGAAAGAGATATTCTTGAATAACTTTTTTTGTGAAGGTCGGAGAGACTTGCAAGTAGGCTCTACCCCCACTAAATGGGGTAGCGCGCATCGATCGGTACCATCCTTGAGCTTCTCCGACTTTCGGAAGGGTTAGGGTTAGGGTTAGGGATGAAAGCACATAGGAGAAAGAGATATTCTTGAATAACTTTTTTTGTGAAGGTCAGAGAGACTTGCAAGTAGGCTCTACCCCCACTAAATGGGGTAGCGCGCATCGATCGGTACCATCCTTGAGCTTCTCCGACTTTCGGAAGGGTTAGGGTTAGGGTTAGGGATGAAAGCACATAGGAGAAAGAGATATTCTTGAATAACTTTTTTTGTGAAGGTCGGAGAGACTTGCAAGTAGGCTCTACCCCCACTAAATGGGGTAGCGCGCATCGATCGGTACCATCCTTGAGCTTCTCCGACTTTCGGAAGGGTTAGGGTTAGGGTTAGGGATGAAAGCACATAGGAGAAAGAGATATTCTTGAATAACTTTTTTTGTGAAGGTCAGAGAGACTTGCAAGTAGGCTCTACCCCCACTAAATGGGGTAGCGCGCATCGATCGGTACCATCCTTGAGCTTCTCCGACTTTCGGAAGGGTTAGGGTTAGGGTTAGGGATGAAAGCACATAGGAGAAAGAGATATTCTTGAATAACTTTTTTTGTGAAGGTCGGAGAGACTTGGAAAGTGGTTGCATCTGGACTAATTTGGGTCCTGCGGATCGATTGGTACCATCCCCGAGCTTGTACGACCTTCGGAAGAGGTCGACCGACGAAATTCCCCCAAATCTGAGGAGATATTCTTGAATAACTTTTTTTGTGAAGGTCGGAGAGACTTGCAAGTAGGCTCTACCCCCACTAAATGGGGTTGCGCGCATCGATCGGTACCATCCTTGAGCTTCTCCGACTTTCGGAAGGGTTAGGGTTAGGGTTAGGGATGAAAGCACATAGGAGAAAGAGATATTCTTGAATAACTTTTTTTGTGAAGGTCGGAGAGACTTGGAAAGTGGTTGCATCTGGACTAATTTGGGTCCTGCGGATCGATTGGTACCATCCCCGAGCTTGTACGACCTTCGGAAGAGGTCGACCGACGAAATTCCCCCAAATCTGAGGAGATATTCTTGAATAACTTTTTTTGTGAAGGTCGGAGAGACTTGCAAGTAGGCTCTACTCCCACTAAATGGGGTTGCGCGCATCGATCGGTACCATCCTTGAGCTTCTCCGACTTTCGGAAGGGTTAGGGTTAGGGTTAGGGATGAAAGCACATAGGAGAAAGAGATATTCTTGAATAACTTTTTTTGTGAAGGTCGGAGAGACTTGCAAGTAGGCTCTACCCCCACTAAATGGGGTAGCGCGCATCGATCGGTACCATCCTTGAGCTTCTCCGACTTTCGGAAGGGTTAGGGTTAGGGTTAGGGATGAAAGCACATAGGAGAAAGAGATATTCTTGAATAACTTTTTTTGTGAAGGTCGGAGAGACTTGAAAAGTGGTTGCATCTGGACTAATTTGGGTCCTGCGGATCGATTGGTACCATCCCCGAGCTTGTACGACCTTCGGAAGAGGTCGACCGACGAAATTCCCCCAAATCTGAGGAGATATTCTTGAATAACTTTTTTTGTGAAGGTCGGAGAGACTTGCAAGTAGGCTCTACCCCCACTAAATGGGGTTGCGCGCATCGATCAGTACCATCCTTGAGCTTCTCCGACTTTCGGAAGGGTTAGGGTTAGGGTTAGGGATGAAAGCACATAGGAGAAAGAGATATTCTTGAATAACTTTTTTTTGAAGGTCGGAGAGACTTGCAAGTAGGCTCTACTCCCACTAAATGGGGTAGCGCGCATCGATCGGTACCATCCTTGAGCTTCTCCGACTTTCGGAAGGGTTAGGGTTAGGGTTAGGGATGAAAGCACATAGGAGAAAGAGATATTCTTGAATAACTTTTTTTGTGAAGGTCGGAGAGACTTGGAAAGTGGTTGCATCTGGACTAATTTGGGTCCTGCGGATCGATTGGTACCATCCCCGAGCTTGTACGACCTTCGGAAGAGGTCGACCGACGAAATTCCCCCAAATCTGAGGAGATATTCTTGAATAACTTTTTTTGTGAAGGTCGGAGAGACTTGCAAGTAGGCTCTACCCCCACTAAATGGGGTAGCGCGCATCGATCGGTACCATCCTTGAGCTTCTCCGACTTTCGGAAGGGTTAGGGTTAGGGTTAGGGATGAAAGCACATAGGAGAAAGAGATATTCTTGAATAACTTTTTTTGTGAAGGTCGGAAAGACTTGCAAGTAGGCTCTACCCCCACTAAATAGGGTAGCGCGCATCGATCGGTACCATCCTTGAGCTTCTCCGACTTTCGGAAGGGTTAGGGTTAGGGTTAGGGATGAAAGCACATAGGAGAAAGAGATATTCTTGAATAACTTTTTTTGTGAAGGTCGGAGAGACTTGGAAAGTGGTTGCATCTGGACTAATTTGGGTCCTGCGGATCGATTGGTACCATCCCCGAGCTTGTACGACCTTCGGAAGAGGTCGACCGACGAAATTCCCCCAAATCTGAGGAGATATTCTTGAATAACTTTTTTTGTGAAGGTCGGAGAGACTTGCAAGTAGGCTCTACCCCCACTAAATGGGGTTGCGCGCATCGATCGGTACCATCCTTGAGCTTCTCCGACTTTCGGAAGGGTTAGGGTTAGGGTTAGGGATGAAAGCACATAGGAGAAAGAGATATTCTTGAATAACTTTTTTTGTGAAGGTCGGAGAGACTTGCAAGTAGGCTCTACCCCCACTAAATGGGGTAGCGCGCATCGATCGGTACCATCCTTGAGCTTCTC
The DNA here is from genome assembly GCF_963576545.1 of Limanda limanda. Classification (NCBI taxonomy): domain Eukaryota; kingdom Metazoa; phylum Chordata; class Actinopteri; order Pleuronectiformes; family Pleuronectidae; genus Limanda; species Limanda limanda. The sequence continues at coordinate 28,074 of NW_026870510.1, forward strand.
CGACTTTCGGAAGGGTTAGGGTTAGGGTTAGGGATGAAAGCACATAGGAGAAAGAGATATTCTTGAATAACTTTTTTTGTGAAGGTCGGAGAGACTTGGAAAGTGGTTGCATCTGGACTAATTTGGGTCCTGCGGATCGATTGGTACCATCCCCGAGCTTGTACGACCTTCGGAAGAGGTCGACCGACGAAATTCCCCCAAATCTGAGGAGATATTCTTGAATAACTTTTTTTGTGAAGGTCGGAGAGACTTGCAAGTAGGCTCTACCCCCACTAAATGGGGTAGCGCGCATCGATCGGTACCATCCTTGAGCTTCTCCGACTATCGGAAGGGTTAGGGTTAGGGTTAGGGATGAAAGCACATAGGAGAAAGAGATATTCTTGAATAACTTTTTTTGTGAAGGTCGGAGAGACTTGCAAGTAGGCTCTACCCCCACTAAATGGGGTAGCGCGCATCGATCGGTACCATCCTTGAGCTTCTCCGACTTTCGGAAGGGTTAGGGTTAGGGTTAGGGATGAAAGCACATAGGAGAAAGAGATATTCTTGAATAACTTTTTTTGTGAAGGTCGGAGAGACTTGGAAAGTGGTTGCATCTGGACTAATTTGGGTCCTGCGGATCGATTGGTACCATCCCCGAGCTTGTACGACCTTCGGAAGAGGTCGACCGACGAAATTCCCCCAAATCTGAGGAGATATTCTTGAATAACTTTTTTTGTGAAGGTCGGAGAGACTTGCAAGTAGGCTCTACCCCCACTAAATGGGGTTGCGCGCATCGATCAATACCATCCTTGAGCTTCTCCGACTTTCGGAAGGGTTAGGGTTAGGGATGAAAGCACATAGGAGAAAGAGATATTCTTGAATAACTTTTTTTGTGAAGGTCGGAGAGACTTGCAAGTAGGCTCTACCCCCACTAAATGGGGTAGCGCGCATCGATCGGTACCATCCTTGAGCTTCTCCGACTTTCGGAAGGGTTAGGGTTAGGGTTAGGGATGAAAGCACATAGGAGAAAGAGATATTCTTGAATAACTTTTTTTGTGAAGGTCGGAGAGACTTGCAAGTAGGCTCTACCCCCACTAAATGGGGTTGCGCGCATCGATCGGTACCATCGTTGAGCTTCTCCGACTTTCGTAAGGGTTAGGGTTAGGGATGAAAGCACATAGGAGAAAGAGATATTCTTGAATAACTTTTTTTGTGAAGGTCGGAGAGACTTGCAAGTAGGCTCTACCCCCACTAAATGGGGTAGCGCGCATCGATCGGTACCATCCTTGAGCTTCTCCGACTTTCGGAAGGGTTAGGGTTAGGGTTAGGGATGAAAGCACATAGGAGAAAGAGATATTCTTGAATAACTTTTTTTGTGAAGGTCGGAGAGACTTGGAAAGTGGTTGCATCTGGACTAATTTGGGTCCTGCGGATCGATTGGTACCATCCCCGAGCTTGTACGACCTTCGGAAGAGGTCGACCGACGAAATTCCCCCAAATCTGAGGAGATATTCTTGAATAACTTTTTTTGTGAAGGTCGGAGAGACTTGCAAGTAGGCTCTACCCCCACTAAATGGGGTTGCGCGCATCGATCAGTACCATCCTTGAGCTTCTCCGACTTTCGGAAGGGTTAGGGTTAGGGATGAAAGCACATAGGAGAAAGAGATATTCTTGAATAACTTTTTTTGTGAAGGTCGGAGAGACTTGCAAGTAGGCTCTACCCCCACTAAATGGGGTAGCGCGCATCGATCGGTACCATCCTTGAGCTTCTCCGACTTTCGGAAGGGTTAGGGTTAGGGTTAGGGATGAAAGCACATAGGAGAAAGAGATATTCTTGAATAACTTTTTTTGTGAAGGTCGGAGAGACTTGCAAGTAGGCTCTACCCCCACTAAATGGGGTTGCGCGCATCGATCAGTACCATCCTTGAGCTTCTCCGACTTTCGGAAGGGTTAGGGTTAGGGATGAAAGCACATAGGAGAAAGAGATATTCTTGAATAACTTTTTTTGTGAAGGTCGGGGAGACTTGCAAGTAGGCTCTACCCCCACTAAATGGGGTAGCGCGCATCGATCGGTACCATCCTTGAGCTTCTCCGACTTTCGGAAGGGTTAGGGTTAGGGTTAGGGATGAAAGCACATAGGAGAAAGAGATATTCTTGAATAACTTTTTTTGTGAAGGTCGGAGAGACTTGCAAGTAGGCTCTACCCCCACTAAATGGGGTAGCGCGCATCGATCGGTACCATCCTTGAGCTTTTCCGACTTTCGGAAGGGTTAGGGTTAGGGTTAGGGATGAAAGCACATAGGAGAAAGAGATATTCTTGAATAACTTTTTTTGTGAAGGTCGGAGAGACTTGCAAGTAGGCTCTACCCCCACTAAATGGGGTAGCGCACATCGATCGGTACCATCCTTGAGCTTCTCCGACTTTCGGAAGGGTTAGGGTTAGGGTTAGGGATGAAAGCACATAGGAGAAAGAGATATTCTTGAATAACTTTTTTTGTGAAGGTCGGAGAGACTTGGAAAGTGGTTGCATCTGGACTAATTTGGGTCCTGCGGATCGATTGGTACCATCCCCGAGCTTGTACGACCTTCGGAAGAGGTCGACCGACGAAATTCCCCCAAATCTGAGGAGATATTCTTGAATAACTTTTTTTGTGAAGGTCGGAGAGACTTGCAAGTAGGCTTTACCCCCACTAAATGGGGTAGCGCGCATCGATCGGTACCATCCTTGAGCTTCTCCGACTTTCGGAAGGGTTAGGGTTAGGGTTAGGGATGAAAGCACATAGGAGAAAGAGATATTCTTGAATAACTTTTTTTGTGAAGGTCGGAGAGACTTGCAAGTAGGCTCTACCCCCACTAAATGGGGTAGCGCGCATCGATCGGTACCATCCTTGAGCTTCTCCGACTTTCGAAAGGGTTAGGGTTAGGGTTAGGGATGAAAGCACATAGGAGAAAGAGATATTCTTGAATAACTTTTTTTGTGAAGGTCGGAGAGACTTGGAAAGTGGTTGCATCTGGACTAATTTGGGTCCTGCGGATCGATTGGTACCATCCCCGAGCTTGTACAACCTTCGGAAGAGGTCGACCGACGAAATTCCCCCAAATCTGAGGAGATATTCTTGAATAACTTTTTTTGTGAAGGTCGGAGAGACTTGCAAGTAGGCTCTACCCCCACTAAATGGGGTTGCGCGCATCGATCAGTACCATCCTTGAGCTTCTCCGACTTTCGGAAGGGTTAGGGTTAGGGTTAGGGATGAAAGCACATAGGAGAAAGAGATATTCTTGAATAACTTTTTTTGTGAAGGTCGGAGAGACTTGCAAGTAGGCTCTACCCCCACTAAATGGGGTAGCGCGCATCGATCGGTACCATCCTTGAGCTTCTCCGACTTTCGGAAGGGTTAGGGTTAGGGTTAGGGATGAAAGCACATAGGAGAAAGAGATATTCTTGAATAACTTTTTTTGTGAAGGTCGGAGAGACTTGCAAGTAGGCTCTACCCCCACTAAATGGGGTAGCGCGCATCTATCGGTACCATCCTTGAGCTTCTCCGACTTTCGGAAGGGTTAGGGTTAGGGTTAGGGATGAAAGCACATAGGAGAAAGAGATATTCTTGAATAACTTTTTTTGTGAAGGTCGGAGAGACTTGCAAGTAGGCTCTACCCCCACTAAATGGGGTAGCGCGCATCGATCGGTACCATCCTTGAGCTTCTCCGACTTTCGGAAGGGTTAGGGTTAGGGTTAGGGATGAAAGCACATAGGAGAAAGAGATATTCTTGAATAACTTTTTTTGTGAAGGTCGGAGAGACTTGGAAAGTGGTTGCATCTGGACTAATTTGGGTCCTGCGGATCGATTGGTACCATCCCCGAGCTTGTACGACCTTCGGAAGAGGTCGACCGACGAAATTCCCCCAAATCTGAGGAGATATTCTTGAATAACTTTTTTTGTGAAGGTCGGAGAGACTTGCAAGTAGGCTCTACCCCCACTAAATGGGGTAGCGCGCATCGATCGGTACCATCCTTGAGCTTCTCCGACTTTCGGAAGGGTTAGGGTTAGGGTTAGGGATGAAAGCACATAGGAGAAAGAGATATTCTTGAATAACTTTTTTTGTGAAGGTCGGAGAGACTTGGAAAGTGGTTGCATCTGGACTAATTTGGGTCCTGCGGATCGATTGGTACCATCCCCGAGCTTGTACGACCTTCGGAAGAGGTCGACCGACGAAATTCCCCCAAATCTGAGGAGATATTCTTGAATAACTTTTTTTGTGAAGGTCGGAGAGACTTGCAAGTAGGCTCTACCCCCACTAAATGGGGTTGCGCGCATCGATCGGTACCATCCTTGAGCTTCTCCGACTTTCGGAAGGGTTAGGGTTAGGGTTAGGGATGAAAGCACATAGGAGAAAGAGATATTCTTGAATAACTTTTTTTGTGAAGGTCGGAGAGACTTGCAAGTAGGCTCTACCCCCACTAAATGGGGTAGCGCGCATCGATCGGTACCATCCTTGAGCTTCTCCGACTTTCGGAAGGGTTAGGGTTAGGGTTAGGGATGAAAGCACATAGGAGAAAGAGATATTCTTGAATAACTTTTTTTGTGAAGGTCGGAGAGACTTGGAAAGTGGTTGCATCTGGACTAATTTGGGTCCTGCGGATCGATTGGTACCATCCCCGAGCTTGTACGACCTTCGGAAGAGGTCGACCGACGAAATTCCCCCAAATCTGAGGAGATATTCTTGAATAACTTTTTTTGTGAAGGTCGGAGAGACTTGCAAGTAGGCTCTACCCCCACTAAATGGGGTTGCGCGCATCGATCGGTACCATCCTTGAGCTTCTCCGACTTTCGGAAGGGTTAGGGTTAGGGTTAGGGATGAAAGCACATAGGAGAAAGAGATATTCTTGAATAACTTTTTTTGTGAAGGTCGGAGAGACTTGCAAGTAGGCTCTACCCCCACTAAATGGGGTAGCGCGCATCGATCGGTACCATCCTTGAGCTTCTCCGACTTTCGGAAGGGTTAGGGTTAGGGTTAGGGATGAAAGCACATAGGAGAAAGAGATATTCTTGAATAACTTTTTTTGTGAAGGTCGGAGAGACTTGAAAAGTGGTTGCATCTGGACTAATTTGGGTCCTGCAGATCGATTGGTACCATCCCCGAGCTTGTACGACCTTCGGAAGAGGTCGACCGACGAAATTCCCCCAAATCTGAGGAGATATTCTTGAATAACTTTTTTTGTGAAGGTCGGAGAGACTTGCAAGTAGGCTCTACCCCCACTAAATGGGGTTGCGCGCATCGATCAGTACCATCCTTGAGCTTCTCCGACTTTCGGAAGGGTTAGGGTTAGGGTTAGGGATGAAAGCACATAGGAGAAAGAGATATTCTTGAATAACTTTTTTTGTGAAGGTCGGAGAGACTTGCAAGTAGGCTCTACCCCCACTAAATGGGGTAGCGCGCATCGATCGGTACCATCCTTGAGCTTCTCCGACTTTCGGAAGGGTTAGGGTTAGGGTTAGGGATGAAAGCACATAGGAGAAAGAGATATTCTTGAATAACTTTTTTTGTGAAGGTCGGAGAGACTTGCAAGTAGGCTCTACCCCCACTAAATGGGGTAGCGCGCATCGATCGGTACCATCCTTGAGCTTCTCCGACTTTCGGAAGGGTTAGGGTTAGGGTTAGGGATGAAAGCACATAGGAGAAAGAGATATTCTTGAATAACTTTTTTTGTGAAGGTCGGAGAGACTTGCAAGTAGGCTCTACCCCCACTAAATGGGGTAGCGCGCATCGATCTGGACCATCCTTGAGCTTCTCCGACTTTCGGAAGGGTTAGGGTTAGGGTTAGGGATGAAAGCACATAGGAGAAAGAGATATTCTTGAATAACTTTTTTTGTGAAGGTCAGAGAGACTTGCAAGTAGGCTCTACCCCCACTAAATGGGGTAGCGCGCATCGATCGGTACCATCCTTGAGCTTCTCCGACTTTCGGAAGGGTTAGGGTTAGGGTTAGGGATGAAAGCACATAGGAGAAAGAGATATTCTTGAATAACTTTTTTTGTGAAGGTCGGAGAGACTTGGAAAGTGGTTGCATCTGGACTAATTTGGGTCCTGCAGATCGATTGGTACCATCCCCGAGCTTGTACGACCTTCGGAAGAGGTCGACCGACGAAATTCCCCCAAATCTGAGGAGATATTCTTGAATAACTTTTTTTGTGAAGGTCGGAGAGACTTGCAAGTAGGCTCTACCCCCACTAAATGGGGTTGCGCGCATCGATCGGTACCATCCTTGAGCTTCTCCGACTTTCGGAAGGGTTAGGGTTAGGGTTAGGGATGAAAGCACATAGGAGAAAGAGATATTCTTGAATAACTTTTTTTGTGAAGGTCGGAGAGACTTGGAAAGTGGTTGCATCTGGACTAATTTGGGTCCTGCGGATCGATTGGTACCATCCCCGAGCTTGTACGACCTTCGGAAGAGGTCGACCGACGAAATTCCCCCAAATCTGAGGAGATATTCTTGAATAACTTTTTTTGTGAAGGTCGGAGAGACTTGCAAGTAGGCTCTACCCCCACTAAATGGGGTTGCGCGCATTGATCAGTACCATCCTTGAGCTTCTCCGACTTTCGGAAGGGTTAGGGTTAGGGTTAGGGATGAAAGCACATAGGAGAAAGAGATATTCTTGAATAACTTTTTTTGTGAAGGTCGGAGAGACTTGCAAGTAGGCTCTACCCCCACTAAATGGGGTAGCGCGCATCGATCGGTACCATCCTTGAGCTTCTCCGACTTTCGGAAGGGTTAGGGTTAGGGTTAGGGATGAAAGCACATAGGAGAAAGAGATATTCTTGAATAACTTTTTTTGTGAAGGTCGGAGAGACTTGCAAGTAGGCTCTACCCCCACTAAATGGGGTTGCGCGCATCGATCAGTACCATCCTTGAGCTTCTCCGACTTTCGGAAGGGTTAGGGTTAGGGATGAAAGCACATAGGAGAAAGAGATATTCTTGAATAACTTTTTTTGTGAAGGTCGGAGAGACTTGCAAGTAGGCTCTACCCCCACTAAATGGGGTAGCGCGCATCGATCGGTACCATCCTTGAGCTTCTCCGACTTTCGGAAGGGTTAGGGTTAGGGTTAGGGATGAAAGCACATAGGAGAAAGAGATATTCTTGAATAACTTTTTTTGTGAAGGTCGGAGAGACTTGCAAGTAGGCTCTACCCCCACTAAATGGGGTAGCGCGCATCGATCGGTACCATCCTTGAGCTTTTCCGACTTTCGGAAGGGTTAGGGTTAGGGTTAGGGATGAAAGCACATAGGAGAAAGAGATATTCTTGAATAACTTTTTTTGTGAAGGTCGGAGAGACTTGCAAGTAGGCTCTACCCCCACTAAATGGGGTAGCGCACATCGATCGGTACCATCCTTGAGCTTCTCCGACTTTCGGAAGGGTTAGGGTTAGGGTTAGGGATGAAAGCACATAGGAGAAAGAGATATTCTTGAATAACTTTTTTTGTGAAGGTCGGAGAGACTTGGAAAGTGGTTGCATCTGGACTAATTTGGGTCCTGCGGATCGATTGGTACCATCCCCGAGCTTGTACGACCTTCGGAAGAGGTCGACCGACGAAATTCCCCCAAATCTGAGGAGATATTCTTGAATAACTTTTTTTGTGAAGGTCGGAGAGACTTGCAAGTAGGCTTTACCCCCACTAAATGGGGTAGCGCGCATCGATCGGTACCATCCTTGAGCTTCTCCGACTTTCGGAAGGGTTAGGGTTAGGGTTAGGGATGAAAGCACATAGGAGAAAGAGATATTCTTGAATAACTTTTTTTGTGAAGGTCGGAGAGACTTGCAAGTAGGCTCTACCCCCACTAAATGGGGTAGCGCGCATCGATCGGTACCATCCTTGAGCTTCTCCGACTTTCGAAAGGGTTAGGGTTAGGGTTAGGGATGAAAGCACATAGGAGAAAGAGATATTCTTGAATAACTTTTTTTGTGAAGGTCGGAGAGACTTGGAAAGTGGTTGCATCTGGACTAATTTGGGTCCTGCGGATCGATTGGTACCATCCCCGAGCTTGTACAACCTTCGGAAGAGGTCGACCGACGAAATTCCCCCAAATCTGAGGAGATATTCTTGAATAACTTTTTTTGTGAAGGTCGGAGAGACTTGCAAGTAGGCTCTACCCCCACTAAATGGGGTTGCGCGCATCGATCAGTACCATCCTTGAGCTTCTCCGACTTTCGGAAGGGTTAGGGTTAGGGTTAGGGATGAAAGCACATAGGAGAAAGAGATATTCTTGAATAACTTTTTTTGTGAAGGTCGGAGAGACTTGCAAGTAGGCTCTACCCCCACTAAATGGGGTAGCGCGCATCGATCGGTACCATCCTTGAGCTTCTCCGACTTTCGGAAGGGTTAGGGTTAGGGTTAGGGATGAAAGCACATAGGAGAAAGAGATATTCTTGAATAACTTTTTTTGTGAAGGTCGGAGAGACTTGCAAGTAGGCTCTACCCCCACTAAATGGGGTAGCGCGCATCTATCGGTACCATCCTTGAGCTTCTCCGACTTTCGGAAGGGTTAGGGTTAGGGTTAGGGATGAAAGCACATAGGAGAAAGAGATATTCTTGAATAACTTTTTTTGTGAAGGTCGGAGAGACTTGCAAGTAGGCTCTACCCCCACTAAATGGGGTAGCGCGCATCGATCGGTACCATCCTTGAGCTTCTCCGACTTTCGGAAGGGTTAGGGTTAGGGTTAGGGATGAAAGCACATAGGAGAAAGAGATATTCTTGAATAACTTTTTTTGTGAAGGTCGGAGAGACTTGGAAAGTGGTTGCATCTGGACTAATTTGGGTCCTGCGGATCGATTGGTACCATCCCCGAGCTTGTACGACCTTCGGAAGAGGTCGACCGACGAAATTCCCCCAAATCTGAGGAGATATTCTTGAATAACTTTTTTTGTGAAGGTCGGAGAGACTTGCAAGTAGGCTCTACCCCCACTAAATGGGGTAGCGCGCATCGATCGGTACCATCCTTGAGCTTCTCCGACTTTCGGAAGGGTTAGGGTTAGGGTTAGGGATGAAAGCACATAGGAGAAAGAGATATTCTTGAATAACTTTTTTTGTGAAGGTCGGAGAGACTTGGAAAGTGGTTGCATCTGGACTAATTTGGGTCCTGCGGATCGATTGGTACCATCCCCGAGCTTGTACGACCTTCGGAAGAGGTCGACCGACGAAATTCCCCCAAATCTGAGGAGATATTCTTGAATAACTTTTTTTGTGAAGGTCGGAGAGACTTGCAAGTAGGCTCTACCCCCACTAAATGGGGTTGCGCGCATCGATCGGTACCATCCTTGAGCTTCTCCGACTTTCGGAAGGGTTAGGGTTAGGGTTAGGGATGAAAGCACATAGGAGAAAGAGATATTCTTGAATAACTTTTTTTGTGAAGGTCGGAGAGACTTGCAAGTAGGCTCTACCCCCACTAAATGGGGTAGCGCGCATCGATCGGTACCATCCTTGAGCTTCTCCGACTTTCGGAAGGGTTAGGGTTAGGGTTAGGGATGAAAGCACATAGGAGAAAGAGATATTCTTGAATAACTTTTTTTGTGAAGGTCGGAGAGACTTGGAAAGTGGTTGCATCTGGACTAATTTGGGTCCTGCGGATCGATTGGTACCATCCCCGAGCTTGTACGACCTTCGGAAGAGGTCGACCGACGAAATTCCCCCAAATCTGAGGAGATATTCTTGAATAACTTTTTTTGTGAAGGTCGGAGAGACTTGCAAGTAGGCTCTACCCCCACTAAATGGGGTTGCGCGCATCGATCGGTACCATCCTTGAGCTTCTCCGACTTTCGGAAGGGTTAGGGTTAGGGTTAGGGATGAAAGCACATAGGAGAAAGAGATATTCTTGAATAACTTTTTTTGTGAAGGTCGGAGAGACTTGCAAGTAGGGTCTACCCCCACTAAATGGGGTAGCGCGCATCGATCGGTACCATCCTTGAGCTTCTCCGACTTTCGGAAGGGTTAGGGTTAGGGTTAGGGATGAAAGCACATAGGAGAAAGAGATATTCTTGAATAACTTTTTTTGTGAAGGTCGGAGAGACTTGAAAAGTGGTTGCATCTGGACTAATTTGGGTCCTGCAGATCGATTGGTACCATCCCCGAGCTTGTACGACCTTCGGAAGAGGTCGACCGACGAAATTCCCCCAAATCTGAGGAGATATTCTTGAATAACTTTTTTTGTGAAGGTCGGAGAGACTTGCAAGTAGGCTCTACCCCCACTAAATGGGGTTGCGCGCATCGATCAGTACCATCCTTGAGCTTCTCCGACTTTCGGAAGGGTTAGGGTTAGGGTTAGGGATGAAAGCACATAGGAGAAAGAGATATTCTTGAATAACTTTTTTTGTGAAGGTCGGAGAGACTTGCAAGTAGGCTCTACCCCCACTAAATGGGGTAGCGCGCATCGATCGGTACCATCCTTGAGCTTCTCCGACTTTCGGAAGGGTTAGGGTTAGGGTTAGGGATGAAAGCACATAGGAGAAAGAGATATTCTTGAATAACTTTTTTTGTGAAGGTCGGAGAGACTTGCAAGTAGGCTCTACCCCCACTAAATGGGGTAGCGCGCATCGATCGGTACCATCCTTGAGCTTCTCCGACTTTCGGAAGGGTTAGGGTTAGGGTTAGGGATGAAAGCACATAGGAGAAAGAGATATTCTTGAATAACTTTTTTTGTGAAGGTCGGAGAGACTTGCAAGTAGGCTCTACCCCCACTAAATGGGGTAGCGCGCATCGATCGGTACCATCCTTGAGCTTCTCCGACTTTCGGAAGGGTTAGGGTTAGGGTTAGGGATGAAAGCACATAGGAGAAAGAGATATTCTTGAATAACTTTTTTTGTGAAGGTCAGAGAGACTTGCAAGTAGGCTCTACCCCCACTAAATGGGGTAGCGCGCATCGATCGGTACCATCCTTGAGCTTCTCCGACTTTCGGAAGGGTTAGGGTTAGGGTTAGGGATGAAAGCACATAGGAGAAAGAGATATTCTTGAATAACTTTTTTTGTGAAGGTCGGAGAGACTTGGAAAGTGGTTGCATCTGGACTAATTTGGGTCCTGCAGATCGATTGGTACCTTCCCCGAGCTTGTACGACCTTCGGAAGAGGTCGACCGACGAAATTCCCCCAAATCTGAGGAGATATTCTTGAATAACTTTTTTTGTGAAGGTCGGAGAGACTTGCAAGTAGGCTCTACCCCCACTAAATGGGGTTGCGCGCATCGATCGGTACCATCCTTGAGCTTCTCCGACTTTCGGAAGGGTTAGGGTTAGGGTTAGGGATGAAAGCACATAGGAGAAAGAGATATTCTTGAATAACTTTTTTTGTGAAGGTCGGAGAGACTTGGAAAGTGGTTGCATCTGGACTAATTTGGGTCCTGCGGATCGATTGGTACCATCCCCGAGCTTGTACGACCTTCGGAAGAGGTCGACCGACGAAATTCCCCCAAATCTGAGGAGATATTCTTGAATAACTTTTTTTGTGAAGGTCGGAGAGACTTGCAAGTAGGCTCTACCCCCACTAAATGGGGTTGCGCGCATTGATCAGTACCATCCTTGAGCTTCTCCGACTTTCGGAAGGGTTAGGGTTAGGGTTAGGGATGAAAGCACATAGGAGAAAGAGATATTCTTGAATAACTTTTTTTGTGAAGGTCGGAGAGACTTGCAAGTAGGCTCTACCCCCACTAAATGGGGTAGCGCGCATCGATCAGTACCATCCTTGAGCTTCTCCGACTTTCTGAAGGGTTAGGGTTAGGGTTAGGGATGAAAGCACATAGGAGAAAGAGATATTCTTGAATAACTTTTTTTGTGAAGGTCGGAGAGACTTGGAAAGTGGTTGCATCTGGACAAATTTGGGTCCTGCAGATCGATTGGTACCATCCCCGAGCTTGTACGACCTTCGGAAGAGGTCGACCGACGAAATTCCCCCAAATCTGAGGAGATATTCTTGAATAACTTTTTTTGTGAAGGTTGGAGAGACTTGCAAGTAGGCTCTACCCCCACTAAATGGGGTAGCGCGCATCGATCGGTACCATCCTTGAGCTTCTCCGACTTTCGGAAGGGTTAGGGTTAGGGTTAGGGATGAAAGCACATAGGAGAAAGAGATATTCTTGAATAACTTTTTTTGTGAAGGTCGGAGAGACTTGGAAAGTGGTTGCATCTGGACTAATTTGGGTCCTGCGGATCGATTGGTACCATCCCCGAGCTTGTACGACCTTCGGAAGAGGTCGACCGACGAAATTCCCCCAAATCTGAGGAGATATTCTTGAATAACTTTTTTTGTGAAGGTCGGAGAGACTTGCAAGTAGGCTCTACCCCCACTAAATGGGGTTGCGCGCATCGATCGGTACCATCCTTGAGCTTCTCCGACTTTCGGAAGGGTTAGGGTTAGGGTTAGGGATGAAAGCACATAGGAGAAAGAGATATTCTTGAATAACTTTTTTTGTGAAGGTCGGAGAGACTTGCAAGTAGGCTCTACCCCCACTAAATGGGGTAGCGCGCATCGATCGGTACCATCCTTGAGCTTCTCCGACTTTCGGAAGGGTTAGGGTTAGGGTTAGGGATGAAAGCACATAGGAGAAAGAGATATTCTTGAATAACTTTTTTTGTGAAGGTCGGAGAGACTTGGAAAGTGGTTGCATCTGGACTAATTTGGGTCCTGCGGATCGATTGGTACCATCCCCGAGCTTGTACGACCTTCGGAAGAGGTCGACCGACGAAATTCCCCCAAATCTGAGGAGATATTCTTGAATAACTTTTTTTGTGAAGGTCGGAGAGACTTGCAAGTAGGCTCTACCCCCACTAAATGGGGTTGCGCGCATCGATCGGTACCATCCTTGAGCTTCTCCGACTTTCGGAAGGGTTAGGGTTAGGGTTAGGGATGAAAGCACATAGGAGAAAGAGATATTCTTGAATAACTTTTTTTGTGAAGGTCGGAGAGACTTGCAAGTAGGCTCTACCCCCACTAAATGGGGTAGCGCGCATCGATCGGTACCATCCTTGAGCTTCTCCGACTTTCGGAAGGGTTAGGGTTAGGGTTAGGGATGAAAGCACATAGGAGAAAGAGATATTCTTGAATAACTTTTTTTGTGAAGGTCGGAGAGACTTGCAAGTAGGCTCTACCCCCACTAAATGGGGTAGCGCGCATCGATCGGTACCATCCTTGAGCTTCTCCGACTTTCGGAAGGGTTAGGGTTAGGGTTAGGGATGAAAGCACATAGGAGAAAGAGATATTCTTGAATAACTTTTTTTGTGAAGGTCGGAGAGACTTGCAAGTAGGCTCTACCCCCACTAAATGGGGTAGCGCACATCGATCGGTACCATCCTTGAGCTTCTCCGACTTTCGGAAGGGTTAGGGTTAGGGTTAGGGATGAAAGCACATAGGAGAAAGAGATATTCTTGAATAACTTTTTTTGTGAAGGTCGGAGAGACTTGCAAGTAGGCTCTACCCCCACTAAATGGGGTAGCGCGCATCGATCGGTACCATCCTTGAGCTTCTCCGACTTTCGGAAGGGTTAGGGTTAGGGTTAGGGATGAAAGCACATAGGAGAAAGAGATATTCTTGAATAACTTTTTTTGTGAAGGTCAGAGAGACTTGCAAGTAGGCTCTACCCCCACTAAATGGGGTAGCGCGCATCGATCGGTACCATCCTTGAGCTTCTCCGACTTTCGGAAGGGTTAGGGTTAGGGTTAGGGATGAAAGCACATAGGAGAAAGAGATATTCTTGAATAACTTTTTTTGTGAAGGTCGGAGAGACTTGCAAGTAGGCTCTACCCCCACTAAATGGGGTAGCGCGCATCGATCGGTACCATCCTTGAGCTTCTCCGACTTTCGGAAGGGTTAGGGTTAGGGATGAAAGCACATAGGAGAAAGAGATATTCTTGAATAACTTTTTTTGTGAAGGTCAGAGAGACTTGCAAGTAGGCTCTACCCCCACTAAATGGGGTAGCGCGCATCGATCGGTACCATCCTTGAGCTTCTCCGACTTTCGGAAGGGTTAGGGTTAGGGTTAGGGATGAAAGCACATAGGAGAAAGAGATATTCTTGAATAACTTTTTTTGTGAAGGTCGGAGAGACTTGGAAAGTGGTTGCATCTGGACTAATTTGGGTCCTGCGGATCGATTGGTACCATCCCCGAGCTTGTACGACCTTCGGAAGAGGTCGACCGACGAAATTCCCCCAAATCTGAGGAGATATTCTTGAATAACTTTTTTTGTGAAGGTCGGAGAGACTTGCAAGTAGGCTCTACCCCCACTAAATGGGGTTGCGCGCATCGATCGGTACCATCCTTGAGCTTCTCCGACTTTCGGAAGGGTTAGGGTTAGGGTTAGGGATGAAAGCACATAGGAGAAAGAGATATTCTTGAATAACTTTTTTTGTGAAGGTCGGAGAGACATGCAAGTAGGCTCTACCCCCACTAAATGGGGTAGCGCGCATCGATCGGTACCATCCTTGAGCTTCTCCGACTTTCGGAAGGGTTAGGGTTAGGGTTAGGGATGAAAGCACATAGGAGAAAGAGATATTCTTGAATAACTTTTTTTGTGAAGGTCGGAGAGACTTGAAAAGTGGTTGCATCTGGACTAATTTGGGTCCTGCGGATCGATTGGTACCATCCCCGAGCTTGTACGACCTTCGGAAGAGGTCGACCGACGAAATTCCCCCAAATCTGAGGAGATATTCTTGAATAACTTTTTTTGTGAAGGTCGGAGAGACTTGCAAGTAGGCTCTACCCCCACTAAATGGGGTTGCGCGCATCGATCAGTACCATCCTTGAGCTTCTCCGACTTTCGGAAGGGTTAGGGTTAGGGTTAGGGATGAAAGCACATAGGAGAAAGAGATATTCTTGAATAACTTTTTTTGTGAAGGTCGGAGAGACTTGCAAGTAGGCTCTACCCCCACTAAATGGGGTAGCGCGCATCGATCGGTACCATCCTTGAGCTTCTCCGACTTTCGGAAGGGTTAGGGTTAGGGTTAGGGATGAAAGCACATAGGAGAAAGAGATATTCTTGAATAACTTTTTTTGTGAAGGTCGGAGAGACTTGCAAGTAGGCTCTACCCCCACTAAATGGGGTAGCGCGCATCGATCGGTACCATCCTTGAGCTTCTCCGACTTTCGGAAGGGTTAGGGTTAGGGTTAGGGATGAAAGCACATAGGAGAAAGAGATATTCTTGAATAACTTTTTTTGTGAAGGTCGGAGAGACTTGCAAGTAGGCTCTACCCCCACTAAATGGGGTAGCGCGCATCGATCGGTACCATCCTTGAGCTTCTCCGACTTTCGGAAGGGTTAGGGTTAGGGTTAGGGATGAAAGCACATAGGAGAAAGAGATATTCTTGAATAACTTTTTTTGTGAAGGTCAGAGAGACTTGCAAGTAGGCTCTACCCCCACTAAATGGGGTAGCGCGCATCGATCGGTACCATCCTTGAGCTTCTCCGACTTTCGGAAGGGTTAGGGTTAGGGTTAGGGATGAAAGCACATAGGAGAAAGAGATATTCTTGAATAACTTTTTTTGTGAAGGTCGGAGAGACTTGGAAAGTGGTTGCATCTGGACTAATTTGGGTCCTGCAGATCGATTGGTACCATCCCCGAGCTTGTACGACCTTCGGAAGAGGTCGACCGACGAAATTCCCCCAAATCTGAGGAGATATTCTTGAATAACTTTTTTTGTGAAGGTCGGAGAGACTTGCAAGTAGGCTCTACCCCCACTAAATGGGGTTGCGCGCATCGATCGGTACCATCCTTGAGCTTCTCCGACTTTCGGAAGGGTTAGGGTTAGGGTTAGGGATGAAAGCACATAGGAGAAAGAGATATTCTTGAATAACTTTTTTTGTGAAGATCGGAGAGACTTGGAAAGTGGTTGCATCTGGACTAATTTGGGTCTTGCGGATCGATTGGTACCATCCCCGAGCTTGTACGACCTTCGGAAGAGGTCGACCGACGAAATTCCCCCAAATCTGAGGAGATATTCTTGAATAACTTTTTTTGTGAAGGTCGGAGAGACTTGCAAGTAGGCTCTACCCCCACTAAATGGGGTTGCGCGCATCGATCGGTACCATCCTTGAGCTTCTCCGACTTTCGGAAGGGTTAGGGTTAGGGTTAGGGATGAAAGCACATAGGAGAAAGAGATATTCTTGAATAACTTTTTTTGTGAAGGTCGGAGAGACTTGCAAGTAGGCTCTACCCCCACTAAATGGGGTAGCGCGCATCGATCGGTACCATCCTTGAGCTTCTCCGACTTTCGGAAGGGTTAGGGTTAGGGTTAGGGATGAAAGCACATAGGAGAAAGAGATATTCTTGAATAACTTTTTTTGTGAAGGTCGGAGAGACTTGGAAAGTGGTTGCATCTGGACTAATTTGGGTCCTGCGGATCGATTGGTACCATCCCCGAGCTTGTACGACCTTCGGAAGAGGTCGACCGACGAAATTCCCCCAAATCTGAGGAGATATTCTTGAATAACTTTTTTTGTGAAGGTCGGAGAGACTTGCAAGTAGGCTCTACCCCCACTAAATGGGGTTGCGCGCATCGATCGGTACCATCCTTGAGCTTCTCCGACTTTCGGAAGGGTTAGGGTTAGGGTTAGGGATGAAAGCACATAGGAGAAAGAGATATTCTTGAATAACTTTTTTTGTGAAGGTCGGAGAGACTTGCAAGTAGGCTCTACCCCCACTAAATGGGGTAGCGCGCATCGATCGGTACCATCCTTGAGCTTCTCCGACTTTCGGAAGGGTTAGGGTTAGGGTTAGGGATGAAAGCACATAGGAGAAAGAGATATTCTTGAATAACTTTTTTTGTGAAGGTCGGAGAGACTTGCAAGTAGGCTCTACCCCCACTAAATGGGGTAGCGCGCATCGATCGGTACCATCCTTGAGCTTCTCCGACTTTCGGAAGGGTTAGGGTTAGGGTTAGGGATGAAAGCACATAGGAGAAAGAGATATTCTTGAATAACTTTTTTTGTGAAGGTCGGAGAGACTTGCAAGTAGGCTCTACCCCCACTAAATGGGGTAGCGCACATCGATCGGTACCATCCTTGAGCTTCTCCGACTTTCGGAAGGGTTAGGGTTAGGGTTAGGGATGAAAGCACATAGGAGAAAGAGATATTCTTGAATAACTTTTTTTGTGAAGGTCGGAGAGACTTGCAAGTAGGCTCTACCCCCACTAAATGGGGTAGCGCGCATCGATCGGTACCATCCTTGAGCTTCTCCGACTTTCGGAAGGGTTAGGGTTAGGGTTAGGGATGAAAGCACATAGGAGAAAGAGATATTCTTGAATAACTTTTTTTGTGAAGGTCAGAGAGACTTGCAAGTAGGCTCTACCCCCACTAAATGGGGTAGCGCGCATCGATCGGTACCATCCTTGAGCTTCTCCGACTTTCGGAAGGGTTAGGGTTAGGGTTAGGGATGAAAGCACATAGGAGAAAGAGATATTCTTGAATAACTTTTTTTGTGAAGGTCGGAGAGACTTGCAAGTAGGCTCTACCCCCACTAAATGGGGTAGCGCGCATCGATCGGTACCATCCTTGAGCTTCTCCGACTTTCGGAAGGGTTAGGGTTAGGGTTAGGGATGAAAGCACATAGGAGAAAGAGATATTCTTGAATAACTTTTTTTGTGAAGGTCAGAGAGACTTGCAAGTAGGCTCTACCCCCACTAAATGGGGTAGCGCGCATCGATCGGTACCATCCTTGAGCTTCTCCGACTTTCGGAAGGGTTAGGGTTAGGGTTAGGGATGAAAGCACATAGGAGAAAGAGATATTCTTGAATAACTTTTTTTGTGAAGGTCGGAGAGACTTGGAAAGTGGTTGCATCTGGACTAATTTGGGTCCTGCGGATCGATTGGTACCATCCCCGAGCTTGTACGACCTTCGGAAGAGGTCGACCGACGAAATTCCCCCAAATCTGAGGAGATATTCTTGAATAACTTTTTTTGTGAAGGTCGGAGAGACTTGCAAGTAGGCTCTACCCCCACTAAATGGGGTTGCGCGCATCGATCGGTACCATCCTTGAGCTTCTCCGACTTTCGGAAGGGTTAGGGTTAGGGTTAGGGATGAAAGCACATAGGAGAAAGAGATATTCTTGAATAACTTTTTTTGTGAAGGTCGGAGAGACTTGGAAAGTGGTTGCATCTGGACTAATTTGGGTCCTGCGGATCGATTGGTACCATCCCCGAGCTTGTACGACCTTCGGAAGAGGTCGACCGACGAAATTCCCCCAAATCTGAGGAGATATTCTTGAATAACTTTTTTTGTGAAGGTCGGAGAGACTTGCAAGTAGGCTCTACTCCCACTAAATGGGGTTGCGCGCATCGATCGGTACCATCCTTGAGCTTCTCCGACTTTCGGAAGGGTTAGGGTTAGGGTTAGGGATGAAAGCACATAGGAGAAAGAGATATTCTTGAATAACTTTTTTTGTGAAGGTCGGAGAGACTTGCAAGTAGGCTCTACCCCCACTAAATGGGGTAGCGCGCATCGATCGGTACCATCCTTGAGCTTCTCCGACTTTCGGAAGGGTTAGGGTTAGGGTTAGGGATGAAAGCACATAGGAGAAAGAGATATTCTTGAATAACTTTTTTTGTGAAGGTCGGAGAGACTTGAAAAGTGGTTGCATCTGGACTAATTTGGGTCCTGCGGATCGATTGGTACCATCCCCGAGCTTGTACGACCTTCGGAAGAGGTCGACCGACGAAATTCCCCCAAATCTGAGGAGATATTCTTGAATAACTTTTTTTGTGAAGGTCGGAGAGACTTGCAAGTAGGCTCTACCCCCACTAAATGGGGTTGCGCGCATCGATCAGTACCATCCTTGAGCTTCTCCGACTTTCGGAAGGGTTAGGGTTAGGGTTAGGGATGAAAGCACATAGGAGAAAGAGATATTCTTGAATAACTTTTTTTTGAAGGTCGGAGAGACTTGCAAGTAGGCTCTACTCCCACTAAATGGGGTAGCGCGCATCGATCGGTACCATCCTTGAGCTTCTCCGACTTTCGGAAGGGTTAGGGTTAGGGTTAGGGATGAAAGCACATAGGAGAAAGAGATATTCTTGAATAACTTTTTTTGTGAAGGTCGGAGAGACTTGGAAAGTGGTTGCATCTGGACTAATTTGGGTCCTGCGGATCGATTGGTACCATCCCCGAGCTTGTACGACCTTCGGAAGAGGTCGACCGACGAAATTCCCCCAAATCTGAGGAGATATTCTTGAATAACTTTTTTTGTGAAGGTCGGAGAGACTTGCAAGTAGGCTCTACCCCCACTAAATGGGGTAGCGCGCATCGATCGGTACCATCCTTGAGCTTCTCCGACTTTCGGAAGGGTTAGGGTTAGGGTTAGGGATGAAAGCACATAGGAGAAAGAGATATTCTTGAATAACTTTTTTTGTGAAGGTCGGAAAGACTTGCAAGTAGGCTCTACCCCCACTAAATAGGGTAGCGCGCATCGATCGGTACCATCCTTGAGCTTCTCCGACTTTCGGAAGGGTTAGGGTTAGGGTTAGGGATGAAAGCACATAGGAGAAAGAGATATTCTTGAATAACTTTTTTTGTGAAGGTCGGAGAGACTTGGAAAGTGGTTGCATCTGGACTAATTTGGGTCCTGCGGATCGATTGGTACCATCCCCGAGCTTGTACGACCTTCGGAAGAGGTCGACCGACGAAATTCCCCCAAATCTGAGGAGATATTCTTGAATAACTTTTTTTGTGAAGGTCGGAGAGACTTGCAAGTAGGCTCTACCCCCACTAAATGGGGTTGCGCGCATCGATCGGTACCATCCTTGAGCTTCTCCGACTTTCGGAAGGGTTAGGGTTAGGGTTAGGGATGAAAGCACATAGGAGAAAGAGATATTCTTGAATAACTTTTTTTGTGAAGGTCGGAGAGACTTGCAAGTAGGCTCTACCCCCACTAAATGGGGTAGCGCGCATCGATCGGTACCATCCTTGAGCTTCTCCGACTTTCGGAAGGGTTAGGGTTAGGGTTAGGGATGAAAGCACATAGGAGAAAGAGATATTCTTGAATAACTTTTTTTGTGAAGGTCGGAGAGACTTGGAAAGTGGTTGCATCTGGACTAATTTGGGTCCTGCGGATCGATTGGTACCATCCCCGAGCTTGTACGACCTTCGGAAGAGGTCGACCGACGAAATTCCCCCAAATCTGAGGAGATATTCTTGAATAACTTTTTTTGTGAAGGTCGGAGAGACTTGCAAGTAGGCTCTACCCCCACTAAATGGGGTAGCGCGCATCGATCGGTACCATCCTTGAGCTTCTCCGACTATCGGAAGGGTTAGGGTTAGGGTTAGGGATGAAAGCACATAGGAGAAAGAGATATTCTTGAATAACTTTTTTTGTGAAGGTCGGAGAGACTTGCAAGTAGGCTCTACCCCCACTAAATGGGGTAGCGCGCATCGATCGGTACCATCCTTGAGCTTCTCCGACTTTCGGAAGGGTTAGGGTTAGGGTTAGGGATGAAAGCACATAGGAGAAAGAGATATTCTTGAATAACTTTTTTTGTGAAGGTCGGAGAGACTTGGAAAGTGGTTGCATCTGGACTAATTTGGGTCCTGCGGATCGATTGGTACCATCCCCGAGCTTGTACGACCTTCGGAAGAGGTCGACCAACGAAATTCCCCCAAATCTGAGGAGATATTCTTGAATAACTTTTTTTGTGAAGGTCGGAGAGACTTGCAAGTAGGCTCTACCCCCACTAAATGGGGTTGCGCGCATCGATCGGTACCATCGTTGAGCTTCTCCGACTTTCGTAAGGGTTAGGGTTAGGGTTAGGGATGAAAGCACATAGGAGAAAGAGATATTCTTGAATAACTTTTTTTGTGAAGGTCGGAGAGACTTGCAAGTAGGCTCTACCTCCACTAAATGGGGTAGCGCGCATCGATCGGTACCATCCTTGAGCTTCTCCGACTTTCGGAAGGGTTAGGGTTAGGGTTAGGGATGAAAGCACATAGGAGAAAGAGATATTCTTGAATAACTTTTTTTGTGAAGGTCGGAGAGACTTGGAAAGTGGTTGCATCTGGACTAATTTGGGTCCTGCGGATCGATTGGTACCATCCCCGAGCTTGTACGACCTTCGGAAGAGGTCGACCGACGAAATTCCCCCAAATCTGAGGAGATATTCTTGAATAACTTTTTTTGTGAAGGTCGGAGAGACTTGCAAGTAGGCTCTACCCCCACTAAATGGGGTTGCGCGCATCGATCAATACCATCCTTGAGCTTCTCCGACTTTCGGAAGGGTTAGGGTTAGGGATGAAAGCACATAGGAGAAAGAGATATTCTTGAATAACTTTTTTTGTGAAGGTCGGAGAGACTTGCAAGTAGGCTCTACCCCCACTAAATGGGGTAGCGCGCATCGATCGGTACCATCCTTGAGCTTCTCCGACTTTCGGAAGGGTTAGGGTTAGGGTTAGGGATGAAAGCACATAGGAGAAAGAGATATTCTTGAATAACTTTTTTTGTGAAGGTCGGAGAGACTTGCAAGTAGGCTCTACCCCCACTAAATGGGGTTGCGCGCATCGATCGGTACCATCGTTGAGCTTCTCCGACTTTCGTAAGGGTTAGGGTTAGGGTTAGGGATGAAAGCACATAGGAGAAAGAGATATTCTTGAATAACTTTTTTTGTGAAGGTCGGAGAGACTTGCAAGTAGGCTCTACCCCCACTAAATGGGGTAGCGCGCATCGATCGGTACCATCCTTGAGCTTCTCCGACTTTCGGAAGGGTTAGGGTTAGGGTTAGGGATGAAAGCACATAGGAGAAAGAGATATTCTTGAATAACTTTTTTTGTGAAGGTCGGAGAGACTTGGAAAGTGGTTGCATCTGGACTAATTTGGGTCCTGCGGATCGATTGGTACCATCCCCGAGCTTGTACGACCTTCGGAAGAGGTCGACCGACGAAATTCCCCCAAATCTGAGGAGATATTCTTGAATAACTTTTTTTGTGAAGGTCGGAGAGACTTGCAAGTAGGCTCTACCCCCACTAAATGGGGTTGCGCGCATCGATCAGTACCATCCTTGAGCTTCTCCGACTTTCGGAAGGGTTAGGGTTAGGGATGAAAGCACATAGGAGAAAGAGATATTCTTGAATAACTTTTTTTGTGAAGGTCGGAGAGACTTGCAAGTAGGCTCTACCCCCACTAAATGGGGTAGCGCGCATCGATCGGTACCATCCTTGAGCTTCTCCGACTTTCGGAAGGGTTAGGGTTAGGGTTAGGGATGAAAGCACATAGGAGAAAGAGATATTCTTGAATAACTTTTTTTGTGAAGGTCGGAGAGACTTGCAAGTAGGCTCTACCCCCACTAAATGGGGTAGCGCGCATCGATCGGTACCATCCTTGAGCTTCTCCGACTTTCGGAAGGGTTAGGGTTAGGGTTAGGGATGAAAGCACATAGGAGAAAGAGATATTCTTGAATAACTTTTTTTGTGAAGGTCGGAGAGACTTGCAAGTAGGCTCTACCCCCACTAAATGGGGTAGCGCGCATCGATCGGTACCATCCTTGAGCTTCTCCGACTTTCGGAAGGGTTAGGGTTAGGGTTAGGGATGAAAGCACATAGGAGAAAGAGATATTCTTGAATAACTTTTTTTGTGAAGGTCGGAGAGACTTGGAAAGTGGTTGCATCTGGACTAATTTGGGTCCTGCGGATCGATTGGTACCATCCCCGAGCTTGTACGACCTTCGAAAGAGGTCGACCGACGAAATTCCCCCAAATCTGAGGAGATATTCTTGAATAACTTTTTTTGTGAAGGTCGGAGAGACTTGCAAGTAGGCTCTAACCCCACTAAATGGGGTTGCGCGCATCGATCAGTACCATCCTTGAGCTTCTCCGACTTTCGGAAGGGTTAGGGTTAGGGTTAGGGATGAAAGCACATAGGAGAAAGAGATATTCTTGAATAACTTTTTTTGTGAAGGTCGGAGAGACTTGCAAGTAGGCTCTACCCCCACTAAATGGGGTAGCGCGCATCGATCAGTACCATCCTTGAGCTTCTCCGACTTTCGGAAGGGTTAGGGTTAGGGTTAGGGATGAAAGCACATAGGAGAAAGAGATATTCTTGAATAACTTTTTTTGTGAAGGTCGGAGAGACTTGCAAGTAGGCTCTACCCCCACTAAATGGGGTAGCGCGCATCGATCGGTACCATCCTTGAGCTTCTCCGACTTTCGGAAGGGTTAGGGTTAGGGTTAGGGATGAAAGCACATAGGAGAAAGAGATATTCTTGAATAACTTTTTTTGTGAAGGTCGGAGAGACTTGGAAAGTGGTTGCATCTGGACTAATTTGGGTCCTGCGGATCGATTGGTACCATCCCCGAGCTTGTACGACCTTCGGAAGAGGTCGACCGACGAAATTCCCCCAAATCTGAGGAGATATTCTTGAATAACTTTTTTTGTGAAGGTCGGAGAAACTTGCAAGTAGGCTCTACCCCCACTAAATGGGGTAGCGCGCATCGATCGGTACCATCCTTGAGCTTCTCCGACTTTCGGAAGGGTTAGGGTTAGGGTTAGGGATGAAAGCACATAGGAGAAAGAGATATTCTTGAATAACTTTTTTTGTGAAGGTCGGAGAGACTTGGAAAGTGGTTGCATCTGGACTAATTTGGGTCCTGCGGATCGATTGGTACCATCCTTGAGCTTGTACGACCTTCGGAAGAGGTCGACCGACGAAATTCCCCCAAATCTGAGGAGATATTCTTGAATAACTTTTTTTGTGAAGGTCGGAGAGACTTGCAAGTAGGCTCTACCCCCACTAAATGGGGTTGCGCGCATCGATCGGTACCATCCTTGAGCTTCTCCGACTTTCGGAAGGGTTAGGGTTAGGGTTAGGGATGAAAGCACATAGGAGAAAGAGATATTCTTGAATAACTTTTTTTGTGAAGGTCGGAGAGACTTGCAAGTAGGCTCTACCCCCACTAAATGGGGTAGCGCGCATCGATCGGTACCATCCTTGAGCTTCTCCGACTTTCGGAAGGGTTAGGGTTAGGGTTAGGGATGAAAGCACATAGGAGAAAGAGATATTCTTGAATAACTTTTTTTGTGAAGGTCGGAGAGACTTGCAAGTAGGCTCTACCCCCACTAAATGGGGTAGCGCGCATCGATCGGTACCATCCTTGAGCTTCTCCGACTTTCGGAAGGGTTAGGGTTAGGGTTAGGGATGAAAGCACATAGGAGAAAGAGATATTCTTGAATAACTTTTTTTGTGAAGGTCGGAGAGACTTGCAAGTAGGCTCTACCCCCACTAAATGGGGTAGCGCGCATCGATCGGTACCATCCTTGAGCTTCTCCGACTTTCGGAAGGGTTAGGGTTAGGGTTAGGGATGAAAGCACATAGGAGAAAGAGATATTCTTGAATAACTTTTTTTGTGAAGGTCGGAGAGACTTGCAAGTAGGCTCTACCCCCACTAAATGGGGTAGCGCGCATCGATCGGTACCATCCTTGAGCTTCTCCGACTTTCGGAAGGGTTAGGGTTAGGGTTAGGGATGAAAGCACATAGGAGAAAGAGATATTCTTGAATAACTTTTTTTGTGAAGGTCGGAGAGACTTGGAAAGTGGTTGCATCTGGACTAATTTGGGTCCTGCGGATCGATTGGTACCATCCTTGAGCTTCTCCGACTTTCGGAAGGGTTAGGGTTAGGGTTAGGGATGAAAGCACATAGGAGAAAGAGATATTCTTGAATAACTTTTTTTGTGAAGGTCGGAGAGACTTGCAAGTAGGCTCTACCCCCACTAAATGGGGTAGCGCGCATCGATCGGTACCATCCTTGAGCTTCTCCGACTTTCGGAAGGGTTAGGGTTAGGGTTAGGGATGAAAGCACATAGGAGAAAGAGATATTCTTGAATAACTTTTTTTGTGAAGGTCGGAGAGACTTGCAAGTAGGCTCTACCCCCACTAAATGGGGTAGCGCGCATCGATCGGTACCATCCTTGAGCTTCTCCGACTTTCGGAAGGGTTAGGGTTAGGGTTAGGGATGAAAGCACATAGGAGAAAGAGATATTCTTGAATAACTTTTTTTGTGAAGGTCGGAGAGACTTGCAAGTAGGCTCTACCCCCACTAAATGGGGTAGCGCGCATCGATCGGTACCATCCTTGAGCTTTTCCGACTTTCGGAAGGGTTAGGGTTAGGGTTAGGGATGAAAGCACATAGGAGAAAGAAATATTCTTGAATAACTTTTTTTGTGAAGGTCGGAGAGACTTGGAAAGTGGTTGCATCTGGACTAATTTGGGTCCTGCGGATCGATTGGTACCATCCCCGAGCTTGTACGACCTTCGGAAGAGGTCGACCGACGAAATTCCCCCAAATCTGAGGAGATATTCTTGAATAACTTTTTTTGTGAAGGTCGGAGAAACTTGCAAGTAGGCTCTACCCCCACTAAATGGGGTAGCGCGCATCGATCGGTACCATCCTTGAGCTTCTCCGACTTTCGGAAGGGTTAGGGTTAGGGTTAGGGATGAAAGCACATAGGAGAAAGAGATATTCTTGAATAACTTTTTTTGTGAAGGTCGGAGAGACTTGGAAAGTGGTTGCATCTGGACTAATTTGGGTCCTGCGGATCGATTGGTACCATCCTTGAGCTTGTACGACCTTCGGAAGAGGTCGACCGACGAAATTCCCCCAAATCTGAGGAGATATTCTTGAATAACTTTTTTTGTGAAGGTCGGAGAGACTTGCAAGTAGGCTCTACCCCCACTAAATGGGGTTGCGCGCATCGATCGGTACCATCCTTGAGCTTCTCCGACTTTCGGAAGGGTTAGGGTTAGGGTTAGGGATGAAAGCACATAGGAGAAAGAGATATTCTTGAATAACTTTTTTTGTGAAGGTCGGAGAGACTTGCAAGTAGGCTCTACCCCCACTAAATGGGGTAGCGCGCATCGATCGGTACCATCCTTGAGCTTCTCCGACTTTCGGAAGGGTTAGGGTTAGGGTTAGGGATGAAAGCACATAGGAGAAAGAGATATTCTTGAATAACTTTTTTTGTGAAGGTCGGAGAGACTTGCAAGTAGGCTCTACCCCCACTAAATGGGGTAGCGCGCATCGATCGGTACCATCCTTGAGCTTCTCCGACTTTCGGAAGGGTTAGGGTTAGGGTTAGGGATGAAAGCACATAGGAGAAAGAGATATTCTTGAATAACTTTTTTTGTGAAGGTCGGAGAGACTTGCAAGTAGGCTCTACCCCCACTAAATGGGGTAGCGCGCATCGATCGGTACCATCCTTGAGCTTCTCCGACTTTCGGAAGGGTTAGGGTTAGGGTTAGGGATGAAAGCACATAGGAGAAAGAGATATTCTTGAATAACTTTTTTTGTGAAGGTCGGAGAGACTTGCAAGTAGGCTCTACCCCCACTAAATGGGGTAGCGCGCATCGATCGGTACCATCCTTGAGCTTCTCCGACTTTCGGAAGGGTTAGGGTTAGGGTTAGGGATGAAAGCACATAGGAGAAAGAGATATTCTTGAATAACTTTTTTTGTGAAGGTCGGAGAGACTTGGAAAGTGGTTGCATCTGGACTAATTTGGGTCCTGCGGATCGATTGGTACCATCCTTGAGCTTCTCCGACTTTCGGAAGGGTTAGGGTTAGGGTTAGGGATGAAAGCACATAGGAGAAAGAGATATTCTTGAATAACTTTTTTTGTGAAGGTCGGAGAGACTTGCAAGTAGGCTCTACCCCCACTAAATGGGGTAGCGCGCATCGATCGGTACCATCCTTGAGCTTCTCCGACTTTCGGAAGGGTTAGGGTTAGGGTTAGGGATGAAAGCACATAGGAGAAAGAGATATTCTTGAATAACTTTTTTTGTGAAGGTCGGAGAGACTTGCAAGTAGGCTCTACCCCCACTAAATGGGGTAGCGCGCATCGATCGGTACCATCCTTGAGCTTCTCCGACTTTCGGAAGGGTTAGGGTTAGGGTTAGGGATGAAAGCACATAGGAGAAAGAGATATTCTTGAATAACTTTTTTTGTGAAGGTCGGAGAGACTTGCAAGTAGGCTCTACCCCCACTAAATGGGGTAGCGCGCATCGATCGGTACCATCCTTGAGCTTCTCCGACTTTCGGAAGGGTTAGGGTTAGGGTTAGGGATGAAAGCACATAGGAGAAAGAGATATTCTTGAATAACTTTTTTTGTGAAGGTCGGAGAGACTTGGAAAGTGGTTGCATCTGGACTAATTTGGGTCCTGCGGATCGATTGGTACCATCCCCGAGCTTGTACGACCTTCGGAAGAGGTCGACCGACGAAATTCCCCCAAATCTGAGGAGATATTCTTGAATAACTTTTTTTGTGAAGGTCGGAGAGACTTGCAAGTAGGCTCTAACCCCACTAAATGGGGTTGCGCGCATCGATCAGTACCATCCTTGAGCTTCTCCGACTTTCGGAAGGGTTAGGGTTAGGGTTAGGGATGAAAGCACATAGGAGAAAGAGATATTCTTGAATAACTTTTTTTGTGAAGGTCGGAGAGACTTGCAAGTAGGCTCTACCCCCACTAAATGGGGTAGCGCGCATCGATCGGTACCATCCTTGAGCTTCTCCGACTTTCGGAAGGGTTAGGGTTAGGGTTAGGGATGAAAGCACATAGGAGAAAGAGATATTCTTGAATAACTTTTTTTGTGAAGGTCGGAGAGACTTGCAAGTAGGCTCTACCCCCACTAAATGGGGTAGCGCGCATCGATCGGTACCATCCTTGAGCTTCTCCGACTTTCGGAAGGGTTAGGGTTAGGGTTAGGGATGAAAGCACATAGGAGAAAGAGATATTCTTGAATAACTTTTTTTGTGAAGGTCGGAGAGACTTGGAAAGTGGTTGCATCTGGACAAATTTGGGTCCTGCGGATCGATTGGTACCATCCCCGAGCTTGTACGACCTTCGGAAGAGGTCGACCGACGAAATTCCCCCAAATCTGAGGAGATATTCTTGAATAACTTTTTTTGTGAAGGTCGGAGAAACTTGCAAGTAGGCTCTACCCCCACTAAATGGGGTAGCGCGCATCGATCGGTACCATCCTTGAGCTTCTCCGACTTTCGGAAGGGTTAGGGTTAGGGTTAGGGATGAAAGCACATAGGAGAAAGAGATATTCTTGAATAACTTTTTTTGTGAAGGTCGGAGAGACTTGGAAAGTGGTTGCATCTGGACTAATTTGGGTCCTGCGGATCGATTGGTACCATCCCCGAGCTTGTACGACCTTCGGAAGAGGTCGACCGACGAAATTCCCCCAAATCTGAGGAGATATTCTTGAATAACTTTTTTTGTGAAGGTCGGAGAGACTTGCAAGTAGGCTCTACCCCCACTAAATGGGGTTGCGCGCATCGATCGGTACCATCCTTGAGCTTCTCCGACTTTCGGAAGGGTTAGGGTTAGGGTTAGGGATGAAAGCACATAGGAGAAAGAGATATTCTTGAATAACTTTTTTTGTGAAGGTCGGAGAGACTTGCAAGTAGGCTCTACCCCCACTAAATGGGGTAGCGCGCATCGATCGGTACCATCCTTGAGCTTCTCCGACTTTCGGAAGGGTTAGGGTTAGGGTTAGGGATGAAAGCACATAGGAGAAAGAGATATTCTTGAATAACTTTTTTTGTGAAGGTCGGAGAGACTTGCAAGTAGGCTCTACCCCCACTAAATGGGGTAGCGCGCATCGATCGGTACCATCCTTGAGCTTCTCCGACTTTCGGAAGGGTTAGGGTTAGGGTTAGGGATGAAAGCACATAGGAGAAAGAGATATTCTTGAATAACTTTTTTTGTGAAGGTCGGAGAGACTTGGAAAGTGGTTGCATCTGGACTAATTTGGGTCCTGCGGATCGATTGGTACCATCCCCGAGCTTGTACGACCTTCGGAAGAGGTCGACCGACGAAATTCCCCCAAATCTGAGGAGATATTCTTGAATAACTTTTTTTGTGAAGGTCGGAGAGACTTGCAAGTAGGCTCTACCCCCACTAAATGGGGTTGCGCGCATCGATCAGTACCATCCTTGAGCTTCTCCGACTTTCGGAAGGGTTAGGGTTAGGGTTAGGGATGAAAGCACATAGGAGAAAGAGATATTCTTGAATAACTTTTTTTGTGAAGGTCGGAGAGACTTGCAAGTAGGCTCTACCCCCACTAAATGGGGTAGCGCGCATCGATCGGTACCATCCTTGAGCTTCTCCGACTTTCGGAAGGGTTAGGGTTAGGGTTAGGGATGAAAGCACATAGGAGAAAGAGATATTCTTGAATAACTTTTTTTGTGAAGGTCGGAGAGACTTGCAAGTAGGCTCTACCCCCACTAAATGGGGTAGCGCGCATCGATCGGTACCATCCTTGAGCTTCTCCGACTTTCGGAAGGGTTAGGGTTAGGGTTAGGGATGAAAGCACATAGGAGAAAGAGATATTCTTGAATAACTTTTTTTGTGAAGGTCGGAGAGACTTGCAAGTAGGCTCTACCCCCACTAAATGGGGTAGCGCGCATCGATCGGTACCATCCTTGAGCTTCTCCGACTTTCGGAAGGGTTAGGGTTAGGGTTAGGGATGAAAGCACATAGGAGAAAGAGATATTCTTGAATAACTTTTTTTGTGAAGGTCGGAGAGACTTGGAAAGTGGTTGCATCTGGACTAATTTGGGTCCTGCGGATCGATTGGTACCATCCCCGAGCTTGTACGACCTTCGGAAGAGGTCGACCGACGAAATTCCCCCAAATCTGAGGAGATATTCTTGAATAACTTTTTTTGTGAAGGTCGGAGAGACTTGCAAGTAGGCTCTAACCCCACTAAATGGGGTTGCGCGCATCGATCAGTACCATCCTTGAGCTTCTCCGACTTTCGGAAGGGTTAGGGTTAGGGTTAGGGATGAAAGCACATAGGAGAAAGAGATATTCTTGAATAACTTTTTTTGTGAAGGTCGGAGAGACTTGCAAGTAGGCTCTACCCCCACTAAATGGGGTAGCGCGCATCGATCGGTACCATCCTTGAGCTTCTCCGACTTTCGGAAGGGTTAGGGTTAGGGTTAGGGATGAAAGCACATAGGAGAAAGAGATATTCTTGAATAACTTTTTTTGTGAAGGTCGGAGAGACTTGCAAGTAGGCTCTACCCCCACTAAATGGGGTAGCGCGCATCGATCGGTACCATCCTTGAGCTTCTCCGACTTTCGGAAGGGTTAGGGTTAGGGTTAGGGATGAAAGCACATAGGAGAAAGAGATATTCTTGAATAACTTTTTTTGTGAAGGTCGGAGAGACTTGGAAAGTGGTTGCATCTGGACTAATTTGGGTCCTGCGGATCGATTGGTACCATCCTTGAGCTTCTCCGACTTTCGGAAGGGTTAGGGTTAGGGTTAGGGATGAAAGCACATAGGAGAAAGAGATATTCTTGAATAACTTTTTTTGTGAAGGTCGGAGAGACTTGCAAGTAGGCTCTACCCCCACTAAATGGGGTAGCGCGCATCGATCGGTACCATCCTTGAGCTTCTCCGACTTTCGGAAGGGTTAGGGTTAGGGTTAGGGATGAAAGCACATAGGAGAAAGAGATATTCTTGAATAACTTTTTTTGTGAAGGTCGGAGAGACTTGCAAGTAGGCTCTACCCCCACTAAATGGGGTAGCGCGCATCGATCGGTACCATCCTTGAGCTTCTCCGACTTTCGGAAGGGTTAGGGTTAGGGTTAGGGATGAAAGCACATAGGAGAAAGAGATATTCTTGAATAACTTTTTTTGTGAAGGTCGGAGAGACTTGCAAGTAGGCTCTACCCCCACTAAATGGGGTAGCGCGCATCGATCGGTACCATCCTTGAGCTTTTCCGACTTTCGGAAGGGTTAGGGTTAGGGTTAGGGATGAAAGCACATAGGAGAAAGAGATATTCTTGAATAACTTTTTTTGTGAAGGTCGGAGAGACTTGGAAAGTGGTTGCATCTGGACTAATTTGGGTCCTGCGGATCGATTGGTACCATCCCCGAGCTTGTACGACCTTCGGAAGAGGTCGACCGACGAAATTCCCCCAAATCTGAGGAGATATTCTTGAATAACTTTTTTTGTGAAGGTCGGAGAAACTTGCAAGTAGGCTCTACCCCCACTAAATGGGGTAGCGCGCATCGATCGGTACCATCCTTGAGCTTCTCCGACTTTCGGAAGGGTTAGGGTTAGGGTTAGGGATGAAAGCACATAGGAGAAAGAGATATTCTTGAATAACTTTTTTTGTGAAGGTCGGAGAGACTTGGAAAGTGGTTGCATCTGGACTAATTTGGGTCCTGCGGATCGATTGGTACCATCCTTGAGCTTGTACGACCTTCGGAAGAGGTCGACCGACGAAATTCCCCCAAATCTGAGGAGATATTCTTGAATAACTTTTTTTGTGAAGGTCGGAGAGACTTGCAAGTAGGCTCTACCCCCACTAAATGGGGTTGCGCGCATCGATCGGTACCATCCTTGAGCTTCTCCGACTTTCGGAAGGGTTAGGGTTAGGGTTAGGGATGAAAGCACATAGGAGAAAGAGATATTCTTGAATAACTTTTTTTGTGAAGGTCGGAGAGACTTGCAAGTAGGCTCTACCCCCACTAAATGGGGTAGCGCGCATCGATCGGTACCATCCTTGAGCTTCTCCGACTTTCGGAAGGGTTAGGGTTAGGGTTAGGGATGAAAGCACATAGGAGAAAGAGATATTCTTGAATAACTTTTTTTGTGAAGGTCGGAGAGACTTGCAAGTAGGCTCTACCCCCACTAAATGGGGTAGCGCGCATCGATCGGTACCATCCTTGAGCTTCTCCGACTTTCGGAAGGGTTAGGGTTAGGGTTAGGGATGAAAGCACATAGGAGAAAGAGATATTCTTGAATAACTTTTTTTGTGAAGGTCGGAGAGACTTGCAAGTAGGCTCTACCCCCACTAAATGGGGTAGCGCGCATCGATCGGTACCATCCTTGAGCTTCTCCGACTTTCGGAAGGGTTAGGGTTAGGGTTAGGGATGAAAGCACATAGGAGAAAGAGATATTCTTGAATAACTTTTTTTGTGAAGGTCGGAGAGACTTGCAAGTAGGCTCTACCCCCACTAAATGGGGTAGCGCGCATCGATCGGTACCATCCTTGAGCTTCTCCGACTTTCGGAAGGGTTAGGGTTAGGGTTAGGGATGAAAGCACATAGGAGAAAGAGATATTCTTGAATAACTTTTTTTGTGAAGGTCGGAGAGACTTGGAAAGTGGTTGCATCTGGACTAATTTGGGTCCTGCGGATCGATTGGTACCATCCTTGAGCTTCTCCGACTTTCGGAAGGGTTAGGGTTAGGGTTAGGGATGAAAGCACATAGGAGAAAGAGATATTCTTGAATAACTTTTTTTGTGAAGGTCGGAGAGACTTGCAAGTAGGCTCTACCCCCACTAAATGGGGTAGCGCGCATCGATCGGTACCATCCTTGAGCTTCTCCGACTTTCGGAAGGGTTAGGGTTAGGGTTAGGGATGAAAGCACATAGGAGAAAGAGATATTCTTGAATAACTTTTTTTGTGAAGGTCGGAGAGACTTGCAAGTAGGCTCTACCCCCACTAAATGGGGTAGCGCGCATCGATCGGTACCATCCTTGAGCTTCTCCGACTTTCGGAAGGGTTAGGGTTAGGGTTAGGGATGAAAGCACATAGGAGAAAGAGATATTCTTGAATAACTTTTTTTGTGAAGGTCGGAGAGACTTGCAAGTAGGCTCTACCCCCACTAAATGGGGTAGCGCGCATCGATCGGTACCATCCTTGAGCTTCTCCGACTTTCGGAAGGGTTAGGGTTAGGGTTAGGGATGAAAGCACATAGGAGAAAGAGATATTCTTGAATAACTTTTTTTGTGAAGGTCGGAGAGACTTGGAAAGTGGTTGCATCTGGACTAATTTGGGTCCTGCGGATCGATTGGTACCATCCCCGAGCTTGTACGACCTTCGGAAGAGGTCGACCGACGAAATTCCCCCAAATCTGAGGAGATATTCTTGAATAACTTTTTTTGTGAAGGTCGGAGAGACTTGCAAGTAGGCTCTAACCCCACTAAATGGGGTTGCGCGCATCGATCAGTACCATCCTTGAGCTTCTCCGACTTTCGGAAGGGTTAGGGTTAGGGTTAGGGATGAAAGCACATAGGAGAAAGAGATATTCTTGAATAACTTTTTTTGTGAAGGTCGGAGAGACTTGCAAGTAGGCTCTACCCCCACTAAATGGGGTAGCGCGCATCGATCGGTACCATCCTTGAGCTTCTCCGACTTTCGGAAGGGTTAGGGTTAGGGTTAGGGATGAAAGCACATAGGAGAAAGAGATATTCTTGAATAACTTTTTTTGTGAAGGTCGGAGAGACTTGCAAGTAGGCTCTACCCCCACTAAATGGGGTAGCGCGCATCGATCGGTACCATCCTTGAGCTTCTCCGACTTTCGGAAGGGTTAGGGTTAGGGTTAGGGATGAAAGCACATAGGAGAAAGAGATATTCTTGAATAACTTTTTTTGTGAAGGTCGGAGAGACTTGGAAAGTGGTTGCATCTGGACAAATTTGGGTCCTGCGGATCGATTGGTACCATCCCCGAGCTTGTACGACCTTCGGAAGAGGTCGACCGACGAAATTCCCCCAAATCTGAGGAGATATTCTTGAATAACTTTTTTTGTGAAGGTCGGAGAAACTTGCAAGTAGGCTCTACCCCCACTAAATGGGGTAGCGCGCATCGATCGGTACCATCCTTGAGCTTCTCCGACTTTCGGAAGGGTTAGGGTTAGGGTTAGGGATGAAAGCACATAGGAGAAAGAGATATTCTTGAATAACTTTTTTTGTGAAGGTCGGAGAGACTTGGAAAGTGGTTGCATCTGGACTAATTTGGGTCCTGCGGATCGATTGGTACCATCCCCGAGCTTGTACGACCTTCGGAAGAGGTCGACCGACGAAATTCCCCCAAATCTGAGGAGATATTCTTGAATAACTTTTTTTGTGAAGGTCGGAGAGACTTGCAAGTAGGCTCTACCCCCACTAAATGGGGTTGCGCGCATCGATCGGTACCATCCTTGAGCTTCTCCGACTTTCGGAAGGGTTAGGGTTAGGGTTAGGGATGAAAGCACATAGGAGAAAGAGATATTCTTGAATAACTTTTTTTGTGAAGGTCGGAGAGACTTGCAAGTAGGCTCTACCCCCACTAAATGGGGTAGCGCGCATCGATCGGTACCATCCTTGAGCTTCTCCGACTTTCGGAAGGGTTAGGGTTAGGGTTAGGGATGAAAGCACATAGGAGAAAGAGATATTCTTGAATAACTTTTTTTGTGAAGGTCGGAGAGACTTGCAAGTAGGCTCTACCCCCACTAAATGGGGTAGCGCGCATCGATCGGTACCATCTTTGAGCTTCTCCGACTTTCGGAAGGGTTAGGGTTAGGGTTAGGGATGAAAGCACATAGGAGAAAGAGATATTCTTGAATAACTTTTTTTGTGAAGGTCGGAGAGACTTGGAAAGTGGTTGCATCTGGACTAATTTGGGTCCTGCGGATCGATTGGTACCATCCCCGAGCTTGTACGACCTTCGGAAGAGGTCGACCGACGAAATTCCCCCAAATCTGAGGAGATATTCTTGAATAACTTTTTTTGTGAAGGTCGGAGAGACTTGCAAGTAGGCTCTACCCCCACTAAATGGGGTTGCGCGCATCGATCAGTACCATCCTTGAGCTTCTCCGACTTTCGGAAGGGTTAGGGTTAGGGTTAGGGATGAAAGCACATAGGAGAAAGAGATATTCTTGAATAACTTTTTTTGTGAAGGTCGGAGAGACTTGCAAGTAGGCTCTACCCCCACTAAATGGGGTAGCGCGCATCGATCGGTACCATCCTTGAGCTTCTCCGACTTTCGGAAGGGTTAGGGTTAGGGTTAGGGATGAAAGCACATAGGAGAAAGAGATATTCTTGAATAACTTTTTTTGTGAAGGTCGGAGAGACTTGCAAGTAGGCTCTACCCCCACTAAATGGGGTAGCGCGCATCGATCGGTACCATCCTTGAGCTTCTCCGACTTTCGGAAGGGTTAGGGTTAGGGTTAGGGATGAAAGCACATAGGAGAAAGAGATATTCTTGAATAACTTTTTTTGTGAAGGTCGGAGAGACTTGCAAGTAGGCTCTACCCCCACTAAATGGGGTAGCGCGCATCGATCGGTACCATCCTTGAGCTTCTCCGACTTTCGGAAGGGTTAGGGTTAGGGTTAGGGATGAAAGCACATAGGAGAAAGAGATATTCTTGAATAACTTTTTTTGTGAAGGTCGGAGAGACTTGGAAAGTGGTTGCATCTGGACTAATTTGGGTCCTGCGGATCGATTGGTACCATCCCCGAGCTTGTACGACCTTCGGAAGAGGTCAACCGACGAAATTCCCCCAAATCTGAGGAGATATTCTTGAATAACTTTTTTTGTGAAGGTCGGAGAAACTTGCAAGTAGGCTCTACCCCCACTAAATGGGGTAGCGCGCATCGATCGGTACCATCCTTGAGCTTCTCCGACTTTCGGAAGGGTTAGGGTTAGGGTTAGGGATGAAAGCACATAGGAGAAAGAGATATTCTTGAATAACTTTTTTTGTGAAGGTCGGAGAGACTTGGAAAGTGGTTGCATCTGGACTAATTTGGGTCCTGCGGATCGATTGGTACCATCCCCGAGCTTGTACGACCTTCGGAAGAGGTCGACCGACGAAATTCCCCCAAATCTGAGGAGATATTCTTGAATAACTTTTTTTGTGAAGGTCGGAGAGACTTGCAAGTAGGCTCTACCCCCACTAAATGGGGTTGCGCGCATCGATCGGTACCATCCTTGAGCTTCTCCAACTTTCGGAAGGGTTAGGGTTAGGGTTAGGGATGAAAGCACATAGGAGAAAGAGATATTCTTGAATAACTTTTTTTGTGAAGGTCGGAGAGACTTGCAAGTAGGCTCTACCCCCACTAAATGGGGTAGCGCGCATCGATCGGTACCATCCTTGAGCTTCTCCGACTTTCGGAAGGGTTAGGGTTAGGGTTAGGGATGAAAGCACATAGGAGAAAGAGATATTCTTGAATAACTTTTTTTGTGAAGGTCGGAGAGACTTGGAAAGTGGTTGCATCTGGACTAATTTGGGTCCTGCGGATCGATTGATACCATCTCCGAGCTTGTACGACCTTCGGAAGAGGTCGACCGACGAAATTCCCCCAAATCTGAGGAGATATTCTTGAATAACTTTTTTTGTGAAGGTCGGAGAGACTTGCAAGTAGGCTCTACCCCCACTAAATGGGGTTGCGCGCATCGATCAGTACCATCCTTGAGCTTCTCCGACTTTCGGAAGGGTTAGGGTTAGGGTTAGGGATGAAAGCACATAGGAGAAAGAGATATTCTTGAATAACTTTTTTTGTGAAGGTCGGAGAGACTTGCAAGTAGGCTCTACCCCCACTAAATGGGGTAGCGCGCATCGATCGGTACCATCCTTGAGCTTCTCCGACTTTCGGAAGGGTTAGGGTTAGGGTTAGGGATGAAAGCACATAGGAGAAAGAGATATTCTTGAATAACTTTTTTTGTGAAGGTCGGAGAGACTTGCAAGTAGGCTCTACCCCCACTAAATGGGGTAGCGCGCATCGATCGGTACCATCCTTGAGCTTCTCCGACTTTCGGAAGGGTTAGGGTTAGGGTTAGGGATGAAAGCACATAGGAGAAAGAGATATTCTTGAATAACTTTTTTTGTGAAGGTCGGAGAGACTTGCAAGTAGGCTCTACCCCCACTAAATGGGGTAGCGCGCATCGATCGGTACCATCCTTGAGCTTCTCCGACTTTCGGAAGGGTTAGGGTTAGGGTTAGGGATGAAAGCACATAGGAGAAAGAGATATTCTTGAATAACTTTTTTTGTGAAGGTCGGAGAGACTTGGAAAGTGGTTGCATCTGGACTAATTTGGGTCCTGCGGATCGATTGGTACCATCCCCGAGCTTGTACGACCTTCGGAAGAGGTCGACCGACGAAATTCCCCCAAATCTGAGGAGATATTCTTGAATAACTTTTTTTGTGAAGGTCGGAGAGACTTGCAAGTAGGCTCTACCCCCACTAAATGGGGTAGCGCGCATCGATCGGTACCATCCTTGAGCTTCTCCGACTTTCGGAAGGGTTAGGGTTAGGGTTAGGGATGAAAGCACATAGGAGAAAGAGATATTCTTGAATAACTTTTTTTGTGAAGGTCGGAGAGACTTGCAAGTAGGCTCTACCCCCACTAAATGGGGTAGCGCACATCGATCGGTACCATCCTTGAGCTTCTCCGACTTTCGGAAGGGTTAGGGTTAGGGTTAGGGATGAAAGCACATAGGAGAAAGAGATATTCTTGAATAACTTTTTTTGTGAAGGTCTGAGAGACTTGCAAGTAGGCTCTACCCCCACTAAATGGGGTAGCGCGCATCGATCGGTACCATCCTTGAGCTTCTCCGACTTTCGGAAGGGTTAGGGTTAGGGTTAGGGATGAAAGCACATAGGAGAAAGAGATATTCTTGAATAACTTTTTTTGTGAAGGTCGGAGAGACTTGGAAAGTGGTTGCATCTGGACTAATTTGGGTCCTGCGGATCGATTGGTACCATCCTTGAGCTTCTCCGACTTTCGGAAGGGTTAGGGTTAGGGTTAGGGATGAAAGCACATAGGAGAAAGAGATATTCTTGAATAACTTTTTTTGTGAAGGTCGGAGAGACTTGCAAGTAGGCTCTACCCCCACTAAATGGGGTAGCGCGCATCGATCGGTACCATCCTTGAGCTTCTCCGACTTTCGGAAGGGTTAGGGTTAGGGTTAGGGATGAAAGCACATAGGAGAAAGAGATATTCTTGAATAACTTTTTTTGTGAAGGTCGGAGAGACTTGCAAGTAGGCTCTACCCCCACTAAATGGGGTAGCGCGCATCGATCGGTACCATCCTTGAGCTTCTCCGACTTTCGGAAGGGTTAGGGTTAGGGTTAGGGATGAAAGCACATAGGAGAAAGAGATATTCTTGAATAACTTTTTTTGTGAAGGTCGGAGAGACTTGCAAGTAGGCTCTACCCCCACTAAATGGGGTAGCGCGCATCGATCGGTACCATCCTTGAGCTTCTCCGACTTTCGGAAGGGTTAGGGTTAGGGTTAGGGATGAAAGCACATAGGAGAAAGAGATATTCTTGAATAACTTTTTTTGTGAAGGTCGGAGAGACTTGGAAAGTGGTTGCATCTGGACTAATTTGGGTCCTGCGGATCGATTGGTACCATCCCCGAGCTTGTACGACCTTCGGAAGAGGTCGACCGACGAAATTCCCCCAAATCTGAGGAGATATTCTTGAATAACTTTTTTTGTGAAGGTCGGAGAGACTTGCAAGTAGGCTCTAACCCCACTAAATGGGGTTGCGCGCATCGATCAGTACCATCCTTGAGCTTCTCCGACTTTCGGAAGGGTTAGGGTTAGGGTTAGGGATGAAAGCACATAGGAGAAAGAGATATTCTTGAATAACTTTTTTTGTGAAGGTCGGAGAGACTTGCAAGTAGGCTCTACCCCCACTAAATGGGGTAG
The DNA here is from genome assembly GCF_963576545.1 of Limanda limanda. Taxonomy (NCBI): domain Eukaryota; kingdom Metazoa; phylum Chordata; class Actinopteri; order Pleuronectiformes; family Pleuronectidae; genus Limanda; species Limanda limanda. The sequence continues at coordinate 66,493 of NW_026870510.1, forward strand.
CGCGCATCGATCGGTACCATCCTTGAGCTTCTCCGACTTTCGGAAGGGTTAGGGTTAGGGTTAGGGATGAAAGCACATAGGAGAAAGAGATATTCTTGAATAACTTTTTTTGTGAAGGTCGGAGAGACTTGCAAGTAGGCTCTACCCCCACTAAATGGGGTAGCGCGCATCGATCGGTACCATCCTTGAGCTTCTCCGACTTTCGGAAGGGTTAGGGTTAGGGTTAGGGATGAAAGCACATAGGAGAAAGAGATATTCTTGAATAACTTTTTTTGTGAAGGTCGGAGAGACTTGGAAAGTGGTTGCATCTGGACAAATTTGGGTCCTGCGGATCGATTGGTACCATCCCCGAGCTTGTACGACCTTCGGAAGAGGTCGACCGACGAAATTCCCCCAAATCTGAGGAGATATTCTTGAATAACTTTTTTTGTGAAGGTCGGAGAAACTTGCAAGTAGGCTCTACCCCCACTAAATGGGGTAGCGCGCATCGATCGGTACCATCCTTGAGCTTCTCCGACTTTCGGAAGGGTTAGGGTTAGGGTTAGGGATGAAAGCACATAGGAGAAAGAGATATTCTTGAATAACTTTTTTTGTGAAGGTCGGAGAGACTTGGAAAGTGGTTGCATCTGGACTAATTTGGGTCCTGCGGATCGATTGGTACCATCCCCGAGCTTGTACGACCTTCGGAAGAGGTCGACCGACGAAATTCCCCCAAATCTGAGGAGATATTCTTGAATAACTTTTTTTGTGAAGGTCGGAGAGACTTGCAAGTAGGCTCTACCCCCACTAAATGGGGTTGCGCGCATCGATCGGTACCATCCTTGAGCTTCTCCGACTTTCGGAAGGGTTAGGGTTAGGGTTAGGGATGAAAGCACATAGGAGAAAGAGATATTCTTGAATAACTTTTTTTGTGAAGGTCGGAGAGACTTGCAAGTAGGCTCTACCCCCACTAAATGGGGTAGCGCGCATCGATCGGTACCATCCTTGAGCTTCTCCGACTTTCGGAAGGGTTAGGGTTAGGGTTAGGGATGAAAGCACATAGGAGAAAGAGATATTCTTGAATAACTTTTTTTGTGAAGGTCGGAGAGACTTGCAAGTAGGCTCTACCCCCACTAAATGGGGTAGCGCGCATCGATCGGTACCATCTTTGAGCTTCTCCGACTTTCGGAAGGGTTAGGGTTAGGGTTAGGGATGAAAGCACATAGGAGAAAGAGATATTCTTGAATAACTTTTTTTGTGAAGGTCGGAGAGACTTGGAAAGTGGTTGCATCTGGACTAATTTGGGTCCTGCGGATCGATTGGTACCATCCCCGAGCTTGTACGACCTTCGGAAGAGGTCGACCGACGAAATTCCCCCAAATCTGAGGAGATATTCTTGAATAACTTTTTTTGTGAAGGTCGGAGAGACTTGCAAGTAGGCTCTACCCCCACTAAATGGGGTTGCGCGCATCGATCAGTACCATCCTTGAGCTTCTCCGACTTTCGGAAGGGTTAGGGTTAGGGTTAGGGATGAAAGCACATAGGAGAAAGAGATATTCTTGAATAACTTTTTTTGTGAAGGTCGGAGAGACTTGCAAGTAGGCTCTACCCCCACTAAATGGGGTAGCGCGCATCGATCGGTACCATCCTTGAGCTTCTCCGACTTTCGGAAGGGTTAGGGTTAGGGTTAGGGATGAAAGCACATAGGAGAAAGAGATATTCTTGAATAACTTTTTTTGTGAAGGTCGGAGAGACTTGCAAGTAGGCTCTACCCCCACTAAATGGGGTAGCGCGCATCGATCGGTACCATCCTTGAGCTTCTCCGACTTTCGGAAGGGTTAGGGTTAGGGTTAGGGATGAAAGCACATAGGAGAAAGAGATATTCTTGAATAACTTTTTTTGTGAAGGTCGGAGAGACTTGCAAGTAGGCTCTACCCCCACTAAATGGGGTAGCGCGCATCGATCGGTACCATCCTTGAGCTTCTCCGACTTTCGGAAGGGTTAGGGTTAGGGTTAGGGATGAAAGCACATAGGAGAAAGAGATATTCTTGAATAACTTTTTTTGTGAAGGTCGGAGAGACTTGGAAAGTGGTTGCATCTGGACTAATTTGGGTCCTGCGGATCGATTGGTACCATCCCCGAGCTTGTACGACCTTCGGAAGAGGTCAACCGACGAAATTCCCCCAAATCTGAGGAGATATTCTTGAATAACTTTTTTTGTGAAGGTCGGAGAAACTTGCAAGTAGGCTCTACCCCCACTAAATGGGGTAGCGCGCATCGATCGGTACCATCCTTGAGCTTCTCCGACTTTCGGAAGGGTTAGGGTTAGGGTTAGGGATGAAAGCACATAGGAGAAAGAGATATTCTTGAATAACTTTTTTTGTGAAGGTCGGAGAGACTTGGAAAGTGGTTGCATCTGGACTAATTTGGGTCCTGCGGATCGATTGGTACCATCCCCGAGCTTGTACGACCTTCGGAAGAGGTCGACCGACGAAATTCCCCCAAATCTGAGGAGATATTCTTGAATAACTTTTTTTGTGAAGGTCGGAGAGACTTGCAAGTAGGCTCTACCCCCACTAAATGGGGTTGCGCGCATCGATCGGTACCATCCTTGAGCTTCTCCAACTTTCGGAAGGGTTAGGGTTAGGGTTAGGGATGAAAGCACATAGGAGAAAGAGATATTCTTGAATAACTTTTTTTGTGAAGGTCGGAGAGACTTGCAAGTAGGCTCTACCCCCACTAAATGGGGTAGCGCGCATCGATCGGTACCATCCTTGAGCTTCTCCGACTTTCGGAAGGGTTAGGGTTAGGGTTAGGGATGAAAGCACATAGGAGAAAGAGATATTCTTGAATAACTTTTTTTGTGAAGGTCGGAGAGACTTGGAAAGTGGTTGCATCTGGACTAATTTGGGTCCTGCGGATCGATTGATACCATCTCCGAGCTTGTACGACCTTCGGAAGAGGTCGACCGACGAAATTCCCCCAAATCTGAGGAGATATTCTTGAATAACTTTTTTTGTGAAGGTCGGAGAGACTTGCAAGTAGGCTCTACCCCCACTAAATGGGGTTGCGCGCATCGATCAGTACCATCCTTGAGCTTCTCCGACTTTCGGAAGGGTTAGGGTTAGGGTTAGGGATGAAAGCACATAGGAGAAAGAGATATTCTTGAATAACTTTTTTTGTGAAGGTCGGAGAGACTTGCAAGTAGGCTCTACCCCCACTAAATGGGGTAGCGCGCATCGATCGGTACCATCCTTGAGCTTCTCCGACTTTCGGAAGGGTTAGGGTTAGGGTTAGGGATGAAAGCACATAGGAGAAAGAGATATTCTTGAATAACTTTTTTTGTGAAGGTCGGAGAGACTTGCAAGTAGGCTCTACCCCCACTAAATGGGGTAGCGCGCATCGATCGGTACCATCCTTGAGCTTCTCCGACTTTCGGAAGGGTTAGGGTTAGGGTTAGGGATGAAAGCACATAGGAGAAAGAGATATTCTTGAATAACTTTTTTTGTGAAGGTCGGAGAGACTTGCAAGTAGGCTCTACCCCCACTAAATGGGGTAGCGCGCATCGATCGGTACCATCCTTGAGCTTCTCCGACTTTCGGAAGGGTTAGGGTTAGGGTTAGGGATGAAAGCACATAGGAGAAAGAGATATTCTTGAATAACTTTTTTTGTGAAGGTCGGAGAGACTTGGAAAGTGGTTGCATCTGGACTAATTTGGGTCCTGCGGATCGATTGGTACCATCCCCGAGCTTGTACGACCTTCGGAAGAGGTCGACCGACGAAATTCCCCCAAATCTGAGGAGATATTCTTGAATAACTTTTTTTGTGAAGGTCGGAGAGACTTGCAAGTAGGCTCTACCCCCACTAAATGGGGTAGCGCGCATCGATCGGTACCATCCTTGAGCTTCTCCGACTTTCGGAAGGGTTAGGGTTAGGGTTAGGGATGAAAGCACATAGGAGAAAGAGATATTCTTGAATAACTTTTTTTGTGAAGGTCGGAGAGACTTGCAAGTAGGCTCTACCCCCACTAAATGGGGTAGCGCACATCGATCGGTACCATCCTTGAGCTTCTCCGACTTTCGGAAGGGTTAGGGTTAGGGTTAGGGATGAAAGCACATAGGAGAAAGAGATATTCTTGAATAACTTTTTTTGTGAAGGTCTGAGAGACTTGCAAGTAGGCTCTACCCCCACTAAATGGGGTAGCGCGCATCGATCGGTACCATCCTTGAGCTTCTCCGACTTTCGGAAGGGTTAGGGTTAGGGTTAGGGATGAAAGCACATAGGAGAAAGAGATATTCTTGAATAACTTTTTTTGTGAAGGTCGGAGAGACTTGGAAAGTGGTTGCATCTGGACTAATTTGGGTCCTGCGGATCGATTGGTACCATCCTTGAGCTTCTCCGACTTTCGGAAGGGTTAGGGTTAGGGTTAGGGATGAAAGCACATAGGAGAAAGAGATATTCTTGAATAACTTTTTTTGTGAAGGTCGGAGAGACTTGCAAGTAGGCTCTACCCCCACTAAATGGGGTAGCGCGCATCGATCGGTACCATCCTTGAGCTTCTCCGACTTTCGGAAGGGTTAGGGTTAGGGTTAGGGATGAAAGCACATAGGAGAAAGAGATATTCTTGAATAACTTTTTTTGTGAAGGTCGGAGAGACTTGCAAGTAGGCTCTACCCCCACTAAATGGGGTAGCGCGCATCGATCGGTACCATCCTTGAGCTTCTCCGACTTTCGGAAGGGTTAGGGTTAGGGTTAGGGATGAAAGCACATAGGAGAAAGAGATATTCTTGAATAACTTTTTTTGTGAAGGTCGGAGAGACTTGCAAGTAGGCTCTACCCCCACTAAATGGGGTAGCGCGCATCGATCGGTACCATCCTTGAGCTTCTCCGACTTTCGGAAGGGTTAGGGTTAGGGTTAGGGATGAAAGCACATAGGAGAAAGAGATATTCTTGAATAACTTTTTTTGTGAAGGTCGGAGAGACTTGGAAAGTGGTTGCATCTGGACTAATTTGGGTCCTGCGGATCGATTGGTACCATCCCCGAGCTTGTACGACCTTCGGAAGAGGTCGACCGACGAAATTCCCCCAAATCTGAGGAGATATTCTTGAATAACTTTTTTTGTGAAGGTCGGAGAGACTTGCAAGTAGGCTCTAACCCCACTAAATGGGGTTGCGCGCATCGATCAGTACCATCCTTGAGCTTCTCCGACTTTCGGAAGGGTTAGGGTTAGGGTTAGGGATGAAAGCACATAGGAGAAAGAGATATTCTTGAATAACTTTTTTTGTGAAGGTCGGAGAGACTTGCAAGTAGGCTCTACCCCCACTAAATGGGGTAGCGCGCATCGATCGGTACCATCCTTGAGCTTCTCCGACTTTCGGAAGGGTTAGGGTTAGGGTTAGGGATGAAAGCACATAGGAGAAAGAGATATTCTTGAATAACTTTTTTTGTGAAGGTCGGAGAGACTTGCAAGTAGGCTCTACCCCCACTAAATGGGGTAGCGCGCATCGATCGGTACCATCCTTGAGCTTCTCCGACTTTCGGAAGGGTTAGGGTTAGGGTTAGGGATGAAAGCACATAGGAGAAAGAGATATTCTTGAATAACTTTTTTTGTGAAGGTCGGAGAGACTTGGAAAGTGGTTGCATCTGGACTAATTTGGGTCCTGCGGATCGATTGGTACCATCCCCGAGCTTGTACGACCTTCGGAAGAGGTCGACCGACGAAATTCCCCCAAATCTGAGGAGATATTCTTGAATAACTTTTTTTGTGAAGGTCGGAGAAACTTGCAAGTAGGCTCTACCCCCACTAAATGGGGTAGCGCGCATCGATCGGTACCATCCTTGAGCTTCTCCGACTTTCGGAAGGGTTAGGGTTAGGGTTAGGGATGAAAGCACATAGGAGAAAGAGATATTCTTGAATAACTTTTTTTGTGAAGGTCGGAGAGACTTGGAAAGTGGTTGCATCTGGACTAATTTGGGTCCTGCGGATCGATTGGTACCATCCCCGAGCTTGTACGACCTTCGGAAGAGGTCGACCGACGAAATTCCCCCAAATCTGAGGAGATATTCTTGAATAACTTTTTTTGTGAAGGTCGGAGAGACTTGCAAGTAGGCTCTACCCCCACTAAATGGGGTTGCGCGCATCGATCGGTACCATCCTTGAGCTTCTCCGACTTTCGGAAGGGTTAGGGTTAGGGTTAGGGATGAAAGCACATAGGAGAAAGAGATATTCTTGAATAACTTTTTTTGTGAAGGTCGGAGAGACTTGCAAGTAGGCTCTACCCCCACTAAATGGGGTAGCGCGCATCGATCGGTACCATCCTTGAGCTTCTCCGACTTTCGGAAGGGTTAGGGTTAGGGTTAGGGATGAAAGCACATAGGAGAAAGAGATATTCTTGAATAACTTTTTTTGTGAAGGTCGGAGAGACTTGCAAGTAGGCTCTACCCCCACTAAATGGGGTAGCGCGCATCGATCGGTACCATCCTTGAGCTTCTCCGACTTTCGGAAGGGTTAGGGTTAGGGTTAGGGATGAAAGCACATAGGAGAAAGAGATATTCTTGAATAACTTTTTTTGTGAAGGTCGGAGAGACTTGGAAAGTGGTTGCATCTGGACTAATTTGGGTCCTGCGGATCGATTGGTACCATCCCCGAGCTTGTACGACCTTCGGAAGAGGTCGACCGACGAAATTCCCCCAAATCTGAGGAGATATTCTTGAATAACTTTTTTTGTGAAGGTCGGAGAGACTTGCAAGTAGGCTCTACCCCCACTAAATGGGGTTGCGCGCATCGATCAGTACCATCCTTGAGCTTCTCCGACTTTCGGAAGGGTTAGGGTTAGGGTTAGGGATGAAAGCACATAGGAGAAAGAGATATTCTTGAATAACTTTTTTTGTGAAGGTCGGAGAGACTTGCAAGTAGGCTCTACCCCCACTAAATGGGGTAGCGCGCATCGATCGGTACCATCCTTGAGCTTCTCCGACTTTCGGAAGGGTTAGGGTTAGGGTTAGGGATGAAAGCACATAGGAGAAAGAGATATTCTTGAATAACTTTTTTTGTGAAGGTCGGAGAGACTTGCAAGTAGGCTCTACCCCCACTAAATGGGGTAGCGCGCATCGATCGGTACCATCCTTGAGCTTCTCCGACTTTCGGAAGGGTTAGGGTTAGGGTTAGGGATGAAAGCACATAGGAGAAAGAGATATTCTTGAATAACTTTTTTTGTGAAGGTCGGAGAGACTTGCAAGTAGGCTCTACCCCCACTAAATGGGGTAGCGCGCATCGATCGGTACCATCCTTGAGCTTCTCCGACTTTCGGAAGGGTTAGGGTTAGGGTTAGGGATGAAAGCACATAGGAGAAAGAGATATTCTTGAATAACTTTTTTTGTGAAGGTCGGAGAGACTTGGAAAGTGGTTGCATCTGGACTAATTTGGGTCCTGCGGATCGATTGGTACCATCCCCGAGCTTGTACGACCTTCGGAAGAGGTCAACCGACGAAATTCCCCCAAATCTGAGGAGATATTCTTGAATAACTTTTTTTGTGAAGGTCGGAGAAACTTGCAAGTAGGCTCTACCCCCACTAAATGGGGTAGCGCGCATCGATCGGTACCATCCTTGAGCTTCTCCGACTTTCGGAAGGGTTAGGGTTAGGGTTAGGGATGAAAGCACATAGGAGAAAGAGATATTCTTGAATAACTTTTTTTGTGAAGGTCGGAGAGACTTGGAAAGTGGTTGCATCTGGACTAATTTGGGTCCTGCGGATCGATTGGTACCATCCCCGAGCTTGTACGACCTTCGGAAGAGGTCGACCGACGAAATTCCCCCAAATCTGAGGAGATATTCTTGAATAACTTTTTTTGTGAAGGTCGGAGAGACTTGCAAGTAGGCTCTACCCCCACTAAATGGGGTTGCGCGCATCGATCGGTACCATCCTTGAGCTTCTCCAACTTTCGGAAGGGTTAGGGTTAGGGTTAGGGATGAAAGCACATAGGAGAAAGAGATATTCTTGAATAACTTTTTTTGTGAAGGTCGGAGAGACTTGCAAGTAGGCTCTACCCCCACTAAATGGGGTAGCGCGCATCGATCGGTACCATCCTTGAGCTTCTCCGACTTTCGGAAGGGTTAGGGTTAGGGTTAGGGATGAAAGCACATAGGAGAAAGAGATATTCTTGAATAACTTTTTTTGTGAAGGTCGGAGAGACTTGGAAAGTGGTTGCATCTGGACTAATTTGGGTCCTGCGGATCGATTGATACCATCTCCGAGCTTGTACGACCTTCGGAAGAGGTCGACCGACGAAATTCCCCCAAATCTGAGGAGATATTCTTGAATAACTTTTTTTGTGAAGGTCGGAGAGACTTGCAAGTAGGCTCTACCCCCACTAAATGGGGTTGCGCGCATCGATCAGTACCATCCTTGAGCTTCTCCGACTTTCGGAAGGGTTAGGGTTAGGGTTAGGGATGAAAGCACATAGGAGAAAGAGATATTCTTGAATAACTTTTTTTGTGAAGGTCGGAGAGACTTGCAAGTAGGCTCTACCCCCACTAAATGGGGTAGCGCGCATCGATCGGTACCATCCTTGAGCTTCTCCGACTTTCGGAAGGGTTAGGGTTAGGGTTAGGGATGAAAGCACATAGGAGAAAGAGATATTCTTGAATAACTTTTTTTGTGAAGGTCGGAGAGACTTGCAAGTAGGCTCTACCCCCACTAAATGGGGTAGCGCGCATCGATCGGTACCATCCTTGAGCTTCTCCGACTTTCGGAAGGGTTAGGGTTAGGGTTAGGGATGAAAGCACATAGGAGAAAGAGATATTCTTGAATAACTTTTTTTGTGAAGGTCGGAGAGACTTGCAAGTAGGCTCTACCCCCACTAAATGGGGTAGCGCGCATCGATCGGTACCATCCTTGAGCTTCTCCGACTTTCGGAAGGGTTAGGGTTAGGGTTAGGGATGAAAGCACATAGGAGAAAGAGATATTCTTGAATAACTTTTTTTGTGAAGGTCGGAGAGACTTGGAAAGTGGTTGCATCTGGACTAATTTGGGTCCTGCGGATCGATTGGTACCATCCCCGAGCTTGTACGACCTTCGGAAGAGGTCGACCGACGAAATTCCCCCAAATCTGAGGAGATATTCTTGAATAACTTTTTTTGTGAAGGTCGGAGAGACTTGCAAGTAGGCTCTACCCCCACTAAATGGGGTAGCGCGCATCGATCGGTACCATCCTTGAGCTTCTCCGACTTTCGGAAGGGTTAGGGTTAGGGTTAGGGATGAAAGCACATAGGAGAAAGAGATATTCTTGAATAACTTTTTTTGTGAAGGTCGGAGAGACTTGCAAGTAGGCTCTACCCCCACTAAATGGGGTAGCGCGCATCGATCGGTACCATCCTTGAGCTTCTCCGACTTTCGGAAGGGTTAGGGTTAGGGTTAGGGATGAAAGCACATAGGAGAAAGAGATATTCTTGAATAACTTTTTTTGTGAAGGTCGGAGAGACTTGCAAGTAGGCTCTACCCCCACTAAATGGGGTAGCGCGCATCGATCGGTACCATCCTTGAGCTTCTCCGACTTTCGGAAGGGTTAGGGTTAGGGTTAGGGATGAAAGCACATAGGAGAAAGAGATATTCTTGAATAACTTTTTTTGTGAAGGTCGGAGAGACTTGCAAGTAGGCTCTACCCCCACTAAATGGGGTAGCGCGCATCGATCGGTACCATCCTTGAGCTTCTCCGACTTTCGGAAGGGTTAGGGTTAGGGTTAGGGATGAAAGCACATAGGAGAAAGAGATATTCTTGAATAACTTTTTTTGTGAAGGTCGGAGAGACTTGCAAGTAGGCTCTACCCCCACTAAATGGGGTAGCGCGCATCGATCGGTACCATCCTTGAGCTTCTCCGACTTTCGGAAGGGTTAGGGTTAGGGTTAGGGATGAAAGCACATAGGAGAAAGAGATATTCTTGAATAACTTTTTTTGTGAAGGTCGGAGAGACTTGCAAGTAGGCTCTACCCCCACTAAATGGGGTAGCGCGCATCGATCGGTACCATCCTTGAGCTTCTCCGACTTTCGGAAGGGTTAGGGTTAGGGTTAGGGATGAAAGCACATAGGAGAAAGAGATATTCTTGAATAACTTTTTTTGTGAAGGTCGGAGAGACTTGGAAAGTGGTTGCATCTGGACTAATTTGGGTCCTGCGGATCGATTGGTACCATCCCCGAGCTTGTACGACCTTCGGAAGAGGTCGACCGACGAAATTCCCCCAAATCTGAGGAGATATTCTTGAATAACTTTTTTTGTGAAGGTCGGAGAGACTTGCAAGTAGGCTCTACCCCCACTAAATGGGGTAGCGCGCATCGATCGGTACCATCCTTGAGCTTCTCCGACTTTCGGAAGGGTTAGGGTTAGGGTTAGGGATGAAAGCACATAGGAGAAAGAGATATTCTTGAATAACTTTTTTTGTGAAGGTCGGAGAGACTTGCAAGTAGGCTCTACCCCCACTAAATGGGGTAGCGCGCATCGATCGGTACCATCCTTGAGCTTCTCCGACTTTCGGAAGGGTTAGGGTTAGGGTTAGGGATGAAAGCACATAGGAGAAAGAGATATTCTTGAATAACTTTTTTTGTGAAGGTCGGAGAGACTTGCAAGTAGGCTCTACCCCCACTAAATGGGGTAGCGCGCATCGATCGGTACCATCCTTGAGCTTCTCCGACTTTCGGAAGGGTTAGGGTTAGGGTTAGGGATGAAAGCACATAGGAGAAAGAGATATTCTTGAATAACTTTTTTTGTGAAGGTCGGAGAGACTTGCAAGTAGGCTCTACCCCCACTAAATGGGGTAGCGCGCATCGATCGGTACCATCCTTGAGCTTCTCCGACTTTCGGAAGGGTTAGGGTTAGGGTTAGGGATGAAAGCACATAGGAGAAAGAGATATTCTTGAATAACTTTTTTTGTGAAGGTCGGAGAGACTTGCAAGTAGGCTCTACCCCCACTAAATGGGGTAGCGCGCATCGATCGGTACCATCCTTGAGCTTCTCCGACTTTCGGAAGGGTTAGGGTTAGGGTTAGGGATGAAAGCACATAGGAGAAAGAGATATTCTTGAATAACTTTTTTTGTGAAGGTCGGAGAGACTTGCAAGTAGGCTCTACCCCCACTAAATGGGGTAGCGCGCATCGATCGGTACCATCTTTGAGCTTCTCCGACTTTCGGAAGGGTTAGGGTTAGGGTTAGGGATGAAAGCACATAGGAGAAAGAGATATTCTTGAATAACTTTTTTTGTGAAGGTCGGAGAGACTTGGAAAGTGGTTGCATCTGGACTAATTTGGGTCCTGCGGATCGATTGGTACCATCCCCGAGCTTGTACGACCTTCGGAAGAGGTCGACCGACGAAATTCCCCCAAATCTGAGGAGATATTCTTGAATAACTTTTTTTGTGAAGGTCGGAGAGACTTGCAAGTAGGCTCTACCCCCACTAAATGGGGTTGCGCGCATCGATCGGTACCATCCTTGAGCTTCTCCGACTTTCGGAAGGGTTAGGGTTAGGGTTAGGGATGAAAGCACATAGGAGAAAGAGATATTCTTGAATAACTTTTTTTGTGAAGGTCGGAGAGACTTGCAAGTAGGCTCTACCCCCACTAAATGGGGTAGCGCGCATCGATCGGTACCATCCTTGAGCTTCTCCGACTTTCGGAAGGGTTAGGGTTAGGGTTAGGGATGAAAGCACATAGGAGAAAGAGATATTCTTGAATAACTTTTTTTGTGAAGGTCGGAGAGACTTGCAAGTAGGCTCTACCCCCACTAAATGGGGTAGCGCGCATCGATCGGTACCATCCTTGAGCTTCTCCGACTTTCGGAAGGGTTAGGGTTAGGGTTAGGGATGAAAGCACATAGGAGAAAGAGATATTCTTGAATAACTTTTTTTGTGAAGGTCGGAGAGACTTGGAAAGTGGTTGCATCTGGACTAATTTGGGTCCTGCGGATCGATTGGTACCATCCCCGAGCTTGTACGACCTTCGGAAGAGGTCGACCGACGAAATTCCCCCAAATCTGAGGAGATATTCTTGAATAACTTTTTTTGTGAAGGTCGGAGAGACTTGCAAGTAGGCTCTACCCCCACTAAATGGGGTTGCGCGCATCGATCAGTACCATCCTTGAGCTTCTCCGACTTTCGGAAGGGTTAGGGTTAGGGTTAGGGATGAAAGCACATAGGAGAAAGAGATATTCTTGAATAACTTTTTTTGTGAAGGTCGGAGAGACTTGCAAGTAGGCTCTACCCCCACTAAATGGGGTAGCGCGCATCGATCGGTACCATCTTTGAGCTTCTCCGACTTTCGGAAGGGTTAGGGTTAGGGTTAGGGATGAAAGCACATAGGAGAAAGAGATATTCTTGAATAACTTTTTTTGTGAAGGTCGGAGAGACTTGCAAGTAGGCTCTACCCCCACTAAATGGGGTAGCGCGCATCGATCGGTACCATCCTTGAGCTTCTCCGACTTTCGGAAGGGTTAGGGTTAGGGTTAGGGATGAAAGCACATAGGAGAAAGAGATATTCTTGAATAACTTTTTTTGTGAAGGTCGGAGAGACTTGGAAAGTGGTTGCATCTGGACTAATTTGGGTCCTGCGGATCGATTGGTACCATCCCCGAGCTTGTACGACCTTCGGAAGAGGTCGACCGACGAAATTCCCCCAAATCTGAGGAGATATTCTTGAATAACTTTTTTTGTGAAGGTCGGAGAAACTTGCAAGTAGGCTCTACCCCCACTAAATGGGGTAGCGCGCATCGATCGGTACCATCCTTGAGCTTCTCCAACTTTCGGAAGGGTTAGGGTTAGGGATGAAAGCACATAGGAGAAAGAGATATTCTTGAATAACTTTTTTTGTGAAGGTCGGAGAGACTTGCAAGTAGGCTCTACCCCCACTAAATGGGGTAGCGCGCATCGATCGGTACCATCCTTGAGCTTCTCCGACTTTCGGAAGGGTTAGGGTTAGGGTTAGGGATGAAAGCACATAGGAGAAAGAGATATTCTTGAATAACTTTTTTTGTGAAGGTCGGAGAGACTTGGAAAGTGGTTGCATCTGGACTAATTTGGGTCCTGCGGATCGATTGATACCATCTCCGAGCTTGTACGACCTTCGGAAGAGGTCGACCGACGAAATTCCCCCAAATCTGAGGAGATATTCTTGAATAACTTTTTTTGTGAAGGTCGGAGAGACTTGCAAGTAGGCTCTACCCCCACTAAATGGGGTTGCGCGCATCGATCAGTACCATCCTTGAGCTTCTCCGACTTTCGGAAGGGTTAGGGTTAGGGTTAGGGATGAAAGCACATAGGAGAAAGAGATATTCTTGAATAACTTTTTTTGTGAAGGTCGGAGAGACTTGCAAGTAGGCTCTACCCCCACTAAATGGGGTAGCGCGCATCGATCGGTACCATCCTTGAGCTTCTCCGACTTTCGGAAGGGTTAGGGTTAGGGTTAGGGATGAAAGCACATAGGAGAAAGAGATATTCTTGAATAACTTTTTTTGTGAAGGTCGGAGAGACTTGCAAGTAGGCTCTACCCCCACTAAATGGGGTAGCGCGCATCGATCGGTACCATCCTTGAGCTTCTCCGACTTTCGGAAGGGTTAGGGTTAGGGTTAGGGATGAAAGCACATAGGAGAAAGAGATATTCTTGAATAACTTTTTTTGTGAAGGTCGGAGAGACTTGCAAGTAGGCTCTACCCCCACTAAATGGGGTAGCGCGCATCGATCGGTACCATCCTTGAGCTTCTCCGACTTTCGGAAGGGTTAGGGTTAGGGTTAGGGATGAAAGCACATAGGAGAAAGAGATATTCTTGAATAACTTTTTTTGTGAAGGTCGGAGAGACTTGGAAAGTGGTTGCATCTGGACTAATTTGGGTCCTGCGGATCGATTGGTACCATCCCCGAGCTTGTACGACCTTCGGAAGAGGTCGACCGACGAAATTCCCCCAAATCTGAGGAGATATTCTTGAATAACTTTTTTTGTGAAGGTCGGAGAGACTTGCAAGTAGGCTCTACCCCCACTAAATGGGGTAGCGCGCATCGATCGGTACCATCCTTGAGCTTCTCCGACTTTCGGAAGGGTTAGGGTTAGGGTTAGGGATGAAAGCACATAGGAGAAAGAGATATTCTTGAATAACTTTTTTTGTGAAGGTCGGAGAGACTTGCAAGTAGGCTCTACCCCCACTAAATGGGGTAGCGCACATCGATCGGTACCATCCTTGAGCTTCTCCGACTTTCGGAAGGGTTAGGGTTAGGGTTAGGGATGAAAGCACATAGGAGAAAGAGATATTCTTGAATAACTTTTTTTGTGAAGGTCTGAGAGACTTGCAAGTAGGCTCTACCCCCACTAAATGGGGTAGCGCGCATCGATCGGTACCATCCTTGAGCTTCTCCGACTTTCGGAAGGGTTAGGGTTAGGGTTAGGGATGAAAGCACATAGGAGAAAGAGATATTCTTGAATAACTTTTTTTGTGAAGGTCGGAGAGACTTGGAAAGTGGTTGCATCTGGACTAATTTGGGTCCTGCGGATCGATTGGTACCATCCTTGAGCTTCTCCGACTTTCGGAAGGGTTAGGGTTAGGGTTAGGGATGAAAGCACATAGGAGAAAGAGATATTCTTGAATAACTTTTTTTGTGAAGGTCGGAGAGACTTGCAAGTAGGCTCTACCCCCACTAAATGGGGTAGCGCGCATCGATCGGTACCATCCTTGAGCTTCTCCGACTTTCGGAAGGGTTAGGGTTAGGGTTAGGGATGAAAGCACATAGGAGAAAGAGATATTCTTGAATAACTTTTTTTGTGAAGGTCGGAGAGACTTGCAAGTAGGCTCTACCCCCACTAAATGGGGTAGCGCGCATCGATCGGTACCATCCTTGAGCTTCTCCGACTTTCGGAAGGGTTAGGGTTAGGGTTAGGGATGAAAGCACATAGGAGAAAGAGATATTCTTGAATAACTTTTTTTGTGAAGGTCGGAGAGACTTGCAAGTAGGCTCTACCCCCACTAAATGGGGTAGCGCGCATCGATCGGTACCATCCTTGAGCTTCTCCGACTTTCGGAAGGGTTAGGGTTAGGGTTAGGGATGAAAGCACATAGGAGAAAGAGATATTCTTGAATAACTTTTTTTGTGAAGGTCGGAGAGACTTGGAAAGTGGTTGCATCTGGACTAATTTGGGTCCTGCGGATCGATTGGTACCATCCCCGAGCTTGTACGACCTTCGGAAGAGGTCGACCGACGAAATTCCCCCAAATCTGAGGAGATATTCTTGAATAACTTTTTTTGTGAAGGTCGGAGAGACTTGCAAGTAGGCTCTACCCCCACTAAATGGGGTAGCGCGCATCGATCGGTACCATCCTTGAGCTTCTCCGACTTTCGGAAGGGTTAGGGTTAGGGTTAGGGATGAAAGCACATAGGAGAAAGAGATATTCTTGAATAACTTTTTTTGTGAAGGTCGGAGAGACTTGGAAAGTGGTTGCATCTGGACTAATTTGGGTCCTGCGGATCGATTGGTACCATCCTTGAGCTTCTCCGACTTTCGGAAGGGTTAGGGTTAGGGTTAGGGATGAAAGCACATAGGAGAAAGAGATATTCTTGAATAACTTTTTTTGTGAAGGTCGGAGAGACTTGCAAGTAGGCTCTACCCCCACTAAATGGGGTAGCGCGCATCGATCGGTACCATCCTTGAGCTTCTCCGACTTTCGGAAGGGTTAGGGTTAGGGTTAGGGATGAAAGCACATAGGAGAAAGAGATATTCTTGAATAACTTTTTTTGTGAAGGTCGGAGAGACTTGCAAGTAGGCTCTACCCCCACTAAATGGGGTAGCGCGCATCGATCGGTACCATCCTTGAGCTTCTCCGACTTTCGGAAGGGTTAGGGTTAGGGTTAGGGATGAAAGCACATAGGAGAAAGAGATATTCTTGAATAACTTTTTTTGTGAAGGTCGGAGAGACTTGCAAGTAGGCTCTACCCCCACTAAATGGGGTAGCGCGCATCGATCGGTACCATCCTTGAGCTTTTCCGACTTTCGGAAGGGTTAGGGTTAGGGTTAGGGATGAAAGCACATAGGAGAAAGAGATATTCTTGAATAACTTTTTTTGTGAAGGTCGGAGAGACTTGGAAAGTGGTTGCATCTGGACTAATTTGGGTCCTGCGGATCGATTGGTACCATCCCCGAGCTTGTACGACCTTCGGAAGAGGTCGACCGACGAAATTCCCCCAAATCTGAGGAGATATTCTTGAATAACTTTTTTTGTGAAGGTCGGAGAAACTTGCAAGTAGGCTCTACCCCCACTAAATGGGGTAGCGCGCATCGATCGGTACCATCCTTGAGCTTCTCCGACTTTCGGAAGGGTTAGGGTTAGGGTTAGGGATGAAAGCACATAGGAGAAAGAGATATTCTTGAATAACTTTTTTTGTGAAGGTCGGAGAGACTTGGAAAGTGGTTGCATCTGGACTAATTTGGGTCCTGCGGATCGATTGGTACCATCCTTGAGCTTGTACGACCTTCGGAAGAGGTCGACCGACGAAATTCCCCCAAATCTGAGGAGATATTCTTGAATAACTTTTTTTGTGAAGGTCGGAGAGACTTGCAAGTAGGCTCTACCCCCACTAAATGGGGTTGCGCGCATCGATCGGTACCATCCTTGAGCTTCTCCGACTTTCGGAAGGGTTAGGGTTAGGGTTAGGGATGAAAGCACATAGGAGAAAGAGATATTCTTGAATAACTTTTTTTGTGAAGGTCGGAGAGACTTGCAAGTAGGCTCTACCCCCACTAAATGGGGTAGCGCGCATCGATCGGTACCATCCTTGAGCTTCTCCGACTTTCGGAAGGGTTAGGGTTAGGGTTAGGGATGAAAGCACATAGGAGAAAGAGATATTCTTGAATAACTTTTTTTGTGAAGGTCGGAGAGACTTGCAAGTAGGCTCTACCCCCACTAAATGGGGTAGCGCGCATCGATCGGTACCATCCTTGAGCTTCTCCGACTTTCGGAAGGGTTAGGGTTAGGGTTAGGGATGAAAGCACATAGGAGAAAGAGATATTCTTGAATAACTTTTTTTGTGAAGGTCGGAGAGACTTGCAAGTAGGCTCTACCCCCACTAAATGGGGTAGCGCGCATCGATCGGTACCATCCTTGAGCTTCTCCGACTTTCGGAAGGGTTAGGGTTAGGGTTAGGGATGAAAGCACATAGGAGAAAGAGATATTCTTGAATAACTTTTTTTGTGAAGGTCGGAGAGACTTGCAAGTAGGCTCTACCCCCACTAAATGGGGTAGCGCGCATCGATCGGTACCATCCTTGAGCTTCTCCGACTTTCGGAAGGGTTAGGGTTAGGGTTAGGGATGAAAGCACATAGGAGAAAGAGATATTCTTGAATAACTTTTTTTGTGAAGGTCGGAGAGACTTGGAAAGTGGTTGCATCTGGACTAATTTGGGTCCTGCGGATCGATTGGTACCATCCTTGAGCTTCTCCGACTTTCGGAAGGGTTAGGGTTAGGGTTAGGGATGAAAGCACATAGGAGAAAGAGATATTCTTGAATAACTTTTTTTGTGAAGGTCGGAGAGACTTGCAAGTAGGCTCTACCCCCACTAAATGGGGTAGCGCGCATCGATCGGTACCATCCTTGAGCTTCTCCGACTTTCGGAAGGGTTAGGGTTAGGGTTAGGGATGAAAGCACATAGGAGAAAGAGATATTCTTGAATAACTTTTTTTGTGAAGGTCGGAGAGACTTGCAAGTAGGCTCTACCCCCACTAAATGGGGTAGCGCGCATCGATCGGTACCATCCTTGAGCTTCTCCGACTTTCGGAAGGGTTAGGGTTAGGGTTAGGGATGAAAGCACATAGGAGAAAGAGATATTCTTGAATAACTTTTTTTGTGAAGGTCGGAGAGACTTGCAAGTAGGCTCTACCCCCACTAAATGGGGTAGCGCGCATCGATCGGTACCATCCTTGAGCTTCTCCGACTTTCGGAAGGGTTAGGGTTAGGGTTAGGGATGAAAGCACATAGGAGAAAGAGATATTCTTGAATAACTTTTTTTGTGAAGGTCGGTTAGGAGTTAGGGATGACAGCACATAGGAGAAAGAGAAATTCCTTGGAATAACTTTTTTTGTGAGGTCGGAGGACTTGGAATCTGCATCATGTGAGGTTAGGGTTAGGGATGAAAGCACATAGGAGAAAGAGATTATTCTTGAATAACTTTTTTTGTGAAGGTCGGAGAGACTTGGAAAGTGGTTGCATCTGGACTAATTTGGGTCCTGCGGATCGATTGGTACCATCCCCGAGCTTGTAC
The DNA here is from genome assembly GCF_963576545.1 of Limanda limanda. Classification (NCBI taxonomy): domain Eukaryota; kingdom Metazoa; phylum Chordata; class Actinopteri; order Pleuronectiformes; family Pleuronectidae; genus Limanda; species Limanda limanda. The sequence continues at coordinate 84,751 of NW_026870510.1, forward strand.
GACCTTCGGAAGAGGTCGACCGACGAAATTCCCCAAATCTGAGGAGATATTCTTGAATAACTTTTTTTGTGAGGTCGGAGAGACTTGCAAGTAGGCTCTACCCCACTAAATGGGGTTGCGCGCATCGATCAGTACCATCCTTGAGCTTCTCCGACTTTCGGAAGGGTTAGGGTTAGGGTTAGGGATGAAAGCACATAGGAGAAAGAGATATTCTTGAATAACTTTTTTTGTGAAGGTCGGAGAGACTTGCAAGTAGGCTCTACCCCCACTAAATGGGGTAGCGCGCATCGATCGGTACCATCCTTGAGCTTCTCCGACTTTCGGAAGGGTTAGGGTTAGGGTTAGGGATGAAAGCACATAGGAGAAAGAGATATTCTTGAATAACTTTTTTTGTGAAGGTCGGAGAGACTTGGAAAGTGGTTGCATCTGGACAAATTTGGGTCCTGCGGATCGATTGGTACCATCCCCGAGCTTGTACGACCTTCGGAAGAGGTCGACCGACGAAATTCCCCCAAATCTGAGGAGATATTCTTGAATAACTTTTTTTGTGAAGGTCGGAGAAACTTGCAAGTAGGCTCTACCCCCACTAAATGGGGTAGCGCGCATCGATCGGTACCATCCTTGAGCTTCTCCGACTTTCGGAAGGGTTAGGGTTAGGGTTAGGGATGAAAGCACATAGGAGAAAGAGATATTCTTGAATAACTTTTTTTGTGAAGGTCGGAGAGACTTGGAAAGTGGTTGCATCTGGACTAATTTGGGTCCTGCGGATCGATTGGTACCATCCCCGAGCTTGTACGACCTTCGGAAGAGGTCGACCGACGAAATTCCCCCAAATCTGAGGAGATATTCTTGAATAACTTTTTTTGTGAAGGTCGGAGAGACTTGCAAGTAGGCTCTACCCCCACTAAATGGGGTTGCGCGCATCGATCGGTACCATCCTTGAGCTTCTCCGACTTTCGGAAGGGTTAGGGTTAGGGTTAGGGATGAAAGCACATAGGAGAAAGAGATATTCTTGAATAACTTTTTTTGTGAAGGTCGGAGAGACTTGCAAGTAGGCTCTACCCCCACTAAATGGGGTAGCGCGCATCGATCGGTACCATCCTTGAGCTTCTCCGACTTTCGGAAGGGTTAGGGTTAGGGTTAGGGATGAAAGCACATAGGAGAAAGAGATATTCTTGAATAACTTTTTTTGTGAAGGTCGGAGAGACTTGCAAGTAGGCTCTACCCCCACTAAATGGGGTAGCGCGCATCGATCGGTACCATCTTTGAGCTTCTCCGACTTTCGGAAGGGTTAGGGTTAGGGTTAGGGATGAAAGCACATAGGAGAAAGAGATATTCTTGAATAACTTTTTTTGTGAAGGTCGGAGAGACTTGGAAAGTGGTTGCATCTGGACTAATTTGGGTCCTGCGGATCGATTGGTACCATCCCCGAGCTTGTACGACCTTCGGAAGAGGTCGACCGACGAAATTCCCCCAAATCTGAGGAGATATTCTTGAATAACTTTTTTTGTGAAGGTCGGAGAGACTTGCAAGTAGGCTCTACCCCCACTAAATGGGGTTGCGCGCATCGATCAGTACCATCCTTGAGCTTCTCCGACTTTCGGAAGGGTTAGGGTTAGGGTTAGGGATGAAAGCACATAGGAGAAAGAGATATTCTTGAATAACTTTTTTTGTGAAGGTCGGAGAGACTTGCAAGTAGGCTCTACCCCCACTAAATGGGGTAGCGCGCATCGATCGGTACCATCCTTGAGCTTCTCCGACTTTCGGAAGGGTTAGGGTTAGGGTTAGGGATGAAAGCACATAGGAGAAAGAGATATTCTTGAATAACTTTTTTTGTGAAGGTCGGAGAGACTTGCAAGTAGGCTCTACCCCCACTAAATGGGGTAGCGCGCATCGATCGGTACCATCCTTGAGCTTCTCCGACTTTCGGAAGGGTTAGGGTTAGGGTTAGGGATGAAAGCACATAGGAGAAAGAGATATTCTTGAATAACTTTTTTTGTGAAGGTCGGAGAGACTTGCAAGTAGGCTCTACCCCCACTAAATGGGGTAGCGCGCATCGATCGGTACCATCCTTGAGCTTCTCCGACTTTCGGAAGGGTTAGGGTTAGGGTTAGGGATGAAAGCACATAGGAGAAAGAGATATTCTTGAATAACTTTTTTTGTGAAGGTCGGAGAGACTTGGAAAGTGGTTGCATCTGGACTAATTTGGGTCCTGCGGATCGATTGGTACCATCCCCGAGCTTGTACGACCTTCGGAAGAGGTCAACCGACGAAATTCCCCCAAATCTGAGGAGATATTCTTGAATAACTTTTTTTGTGAAGGTCGGAGAAACTTGCAAGTAGGCTCTACCCCCACTAAATGGGGTAGCGCGCATCGATCGGTACCATCCTTGAGCTTCTCCGACTTTCGGAAGGGTTAGGGTTAGGGTTAGGGATGAAAGCACATAGGAGAAAGAGATATTCTTGAATAACTTTTTTTGTGAAGGTCGGAGAGACTTGGAAAGTGGTTGCATCTGGACTAATTTGGGTCCTGCGGATCGATTGGTACCATCCCCGAGCTTGTACGACCTTCGGAAGAGGTCGACCGACGAAATTCCCCCAAATCTGAGGAGATATTCTTGAATAACTTTTTTTGTGAAGGTCGGAGAGACTTGCAAGTAGGCTCTACCCCCACTAAATGGGGTTGCGCGCATCGATCGGTACCATCCTTGAGCTTCTCCAACTTTCGGAAGGGTTAGGGTTAGGGTTAGGGATGAAAGCACATAGGAGAAAGAGATATTCTTGAATAACTTTTTTTGTGAAGGTCGGAGAGACTTGCAAGTAGGCTCTACCCCCACTAAATGGGGTAGCGCGCATCGATCGGTACCATCCTTGAGCTTCTCCGACTTTCGGAAGGGTTAGGGTTAGGGTTAGGGATGAAAGCACATAGGAGAAAGAGATATTCTTGAATAACTTTTTTTGTGAAGGTCGGAGAGACTTGGAAAGTGGTTGCATCTGGACTAATTTGGGTCCTGCGGATCGATTGATACCATCTCCGAGCTTGTACGACCTTCGGAAGAGGTCGACCGACGAAATTCCCCCAAATCTGAGGAGATATTCTTGAATAACTTTTTTTGTGAAGGTCGGAGAGACTTGCAAGTAGGCTCTACCCCCACTAAATGGGGTTGCGCGCATCGATCAGTACCATCCTTGAGCTTCTCCGACTTTCGGAAGGGTTAGGGTTAGGGTTAGGGATGAAAGCACATAGGAGAAAGAGATATTCTTGAATAACTTTTTTTGTGAAGGTCGGAGAGACTTGCAAGTAGGCTCTACCCCCACTAAATGGGGTAGCGCGCATCGATCGGTACCATCCTTGAGCTTCTCCGACTTTCGGAAGGGTTAGGGTTAGGGTTAGGGATGAAAGCACATAGGAGAAAGAGATATTCTTGAATAACTTTTTTTGTGAAGGTCGGAGAGACTTGCAAGTAGGCTCTACCCCCACTAAATGGGGTAGCGCGCATCGATCGGTACCATCCTTGAGCTTCTCCGACTTTCGGAAGGGTTAGGGTTAGGGTTAGGGATGAAAGCACATAGGAGAAAGAGATATTCTTGAATAACTTTTTTTGTGAAGGTCGGAGAGACTTGCAAGTAGGCTCTACCCCCACTAAATGGGGTAGCGCGCATCGATCGGTACCATCCTTGAGCTTCTCCGACTTTCGGAAGGGTTAGGGTTAGGGTTAGGGATGAAAGCACATAGGAGAAAGAGATATTCTTGAATAACTTTTTTTGTGAAGGTCGGAGAGACTTGGAAAGTGGTTGCATCTGGACTAATTTGGGTCCTGCGGATCGATTGGTACCATCCCCGAGCTTGTACGACCTTCGGAAGAGGTCGACCGACGAAATTCCCCCAAATCTGAGGAGATATTCTTGAATAACTTTTTTTGTGAAGGTCGGAGAGACTTGCAAGTAGGCTCTACCCCCACTAAATGGGGTAGCGCGCATCGATCGGTACCATCCTTGAGCTTCTCCGACTTTCGGAAGGGTTAGGGTTAGGGTTAGGGATGAAAGCACATAGGAGAAAGAGATATTCTTGAATAACTTTTTTTGTGAAGGTCGGAGAGACTTGCAAGTAGGCTCTACCCCCACTAAATGGGGTAGCGCACATCGATCGGTACCATCCTTGAGCTTCTCCGACTTTCGGAAGGGTTAGGGTTAGGGTTAGGGATGAAAGCACATAGGAGAAAGAGATATTCTTGAATAACTTTTTTTGTGAAGGTCTGAGAGACTTGCAAGTAGGCTCTACCCCCACTAAATGGGGTAGCGCGCATCGATCGGTACCATCCTTGAGCTTCTCCGACTTTCGGAAGGGTTAGGGTTAGGGTTAGGGATGAAAGCACATAGGAGAAAGAGATATTCTTGAATAACTTTTTTTGTGAAGGTCGGAGAGACTTGGAAAGTGGTTGCATCTGGACTAATTTGGGTCCTGCGGATCGATTGGTACCATCCTTGAGCTTCTCCGACTTTCGGAAGGGTTAGGGTTAGGGTTAGGGATGAAAGCACATAGGAGAAAGAGATATTCTTGAATAACTTTTTTTGTGAAGGTCGGAGAGACTTGCAAGTAGGCTCTACCCCCACTAAATGGGGTAGCGCGCATCGATCGGTACCATCCTTGAGCTTCTCCGACTTTCGGAAGGGTTAGGGTTAGGGTTAGGGATGAAAGCACATAGGAGAAAGAGATATTCTTGAATAACTTTTTTTGTGAAGGTCGGAGAGACTTGCAAGTAGGCTCTACCCCCACTAAATGGGGTAGCGCGCATCGATCGGTACCATCCTTGAGCTTCTCCGACTTTCGGAAGGGTTAGGGTTAGGGTTAGGGATGAAAGCACATAGGAGAAAGAGATATTCTTGAATAACTTTTTTTGTGAAGGTCGGAGAGACTTGCAAGTAGGCTCTACCCCCACTAAATGGGGTAGCGCGCATCGATCGGTACCATCCTTGAGCTTCTCCGACTTTCGGAAGGGTTAGGGTTAGGGTTAGGGATGAAAGCACATAGGAGAAAGAGATATTCTTGAATAACTTTTTTTGTGAAGGTCGGAGAGACTTGGAAAGTGGTTGCATCTGGACTAATTTGGGTCCTGCGGATCGATTGGTACCATCCCCGAGCTTGTACGACCTTCGGAAGAGGTCGACCGACGAAATTCCCCCAAATCTGAGGAGATATTCTTGAATAACTTTTTTTGTGAAGGTCGGAGAGACTTGCAAGTAGGCTCTAACCCCACTAAATGGGGTTGCGCGCATCGATCAGTACCATCCTTGAGCTTCTCCGACTTTCGGAAGGGTTAGGGTTAGGGTTAGGGATGAAAGCACATAGGAGAAAGAGATATTCTTGAATAACTTTTTTTGTGAAGGTCGGAGAGACTTGCAAGTAGGCTCTACCCCCACTAAATGGGGTAGCGCGCATCGATCGGTACCATCCTTGAGCTTCTCCGACTTTCGGAAGGGTTAGGGTTAGGGTTAGGGATGAAAGCACATAGGAGAAAGAGATATTCTTGAATAACTTTTTTTGTGAAGGTCGGAGAGACTTGCAAGTAGGCTCTACCCCCACTAAATGGGGTAGCGCGCATCGATCGGTACCATCCTTGAGCTTCTCCGACTTTCGGAAGGGTTAGGGTTAGGGTTAGGGATGAAAGCACATAGGAGAAAGAGATATTCTTGAATAACTTTTTTTGTGAAGGTCGGAGAGACTTGGAAAGTGGTTGCATCTGGACTAATTTGGGTCCTGCGGATCGATTGGTACCATCCCCGAGCTTGTACGACCTTCGGAAGAGGTCGACCGACGAAATTCCCCCAAATCTGAGGAGATATTCTTGAATAACTTTTTTTGTGAAGGTCGGAGAAACTTGCAAGTAGGCTCTACCCCCACTAAATGGGGTAGCGCGCATCGATCGGTACCATCCTTGAGCTTCTCCGACTTTCGGAAGGGTTAGGGTTAGGGTTAGGGATGAAAGCACATAGGAGAAAGAGATATTCTTGAATAACTTTTTTTGTGAAGGTCGGAGAGACTTGGAAAGTGGTTGCATCTGGACTAATTTGGGTCCTGCGGATCGATTGGTACCATCCCCGAGCTTGTACGACCTTCGGAAGAGGTCGACCGACGAAATTCCCCCAAATCTGAGGAGATATTCTTGAATAACTTTTTTTGTGAAGGTCGGAGAGACTTGCAAGTAGGCTCTACCCCCACTAAATGGGGTTGCGCGCATCGATCGGTACCATCCTTGAGCTTCTCCGACTTTCGGAAGGGTTAGGGTTAGGGTTAGGGATGAAAGCACATAGGAGAAAGAGATATTCTTGAATAACTTTTTTTGTGAAGGTCGGAGAGACTTGCAAGTAGGCTCTACCCCCACTAAATGGGGTAGCGCGCATCGATCGGTACCATCCTTGAGCTTCTCCGACTTTCGGAAGGGTTAGGGTTAGGGTTAGGGATGAAAGCACATAGGAGAAAGAGATATTCTTGAATAACTTTTTTTGTGAAGGTCGGAGAGACTTGCAAGTAGGCTCTACCCCCACTAAATGGGGTAGCGCGCATCGATCGGTACCATCCTTGAGCTTCTCCGACTTTCGGAAGGGTTAGGGTTAGGGTTAGGGATGAAAGCACATAGGAGAAAGAGATATTCTTGAATAACTTTTTTTGTGAAGGTCGGAGAGACTTGGAAAGTGGTTGCATCTGGACTAATTTGGGTCCTGCGGATCGATTGGTACCATCCCCGAGCTTGTACGACCTTCGGAAGAGGTCGACCGACGAAATTCCCCCAAATCTGAGGAGATATTCTTGAATAACTTTTTTTGTGAAGGTCGGAGAGACTTGCAAGTAGGCTCTACCCCCACTAAATGGGGTTGCGCGCATCGATCAGTACCATCCTTGAGCTTCTCCGACTTTCGGAAGGGTTAGGGTTAGGGTTAGGGATGAAAGCACATAGGAGAAAGAGATATTCTTGAATAACTTTTTTTGTGAAGGTCGGAGAGACTTGCAAGTAGGCTCTACCCCCACTAAATGGGGTAGCGCGCATCGATCGGTACCATCCTTGAGCTTCTCCGACTTTCGGAAGGGTTAGGGTTAGGGTTAGGGATGAAAGCACATAGGAGAAAGAGATATTCTTGAATAACTTTTTTTGTGAAGGTCGGAGAGACTTGCAAGTAGGCTCTACCCCCACTAAATGGGGTAGCGCGCATCGATCGGTACCATCCTTGAGCTTCTCCGACTTTCGGAAGGGTTAGGGTTAGGGTTAGGGATGAAAGCACATAGGAGAAAGAGATATTCTTGAATAACTTTTTTTGTGAAGGTCGGAGAGACTTGCAAGTAGGCTCTACCCCCACTAAATGGGGTAGCGCGCATCGATCGGTACCATCCTTGAGCTTCTCCGACTTTCGGAAGGGTTAGGGTTAGGGTTAGGGATGAAAGCACATAGGAGAAAGAGATATTCTTGAATAACTTTTTTTGTGAAGGTCGGAGAGACTTGGAAAGTGGTTGCATCTGGACTAATTTGGGTCCTGCGGATCGATTGGTACCATCCCCGAGCTTGTACGACCTTCGGAAGAGGTCAACCGACGAAATTCCCCCAAATCTGAGGAGATATTCTTGAATAACTTTTTTTGTGAAGGTCGGAGAAACTTGCAAGTAGGCTCTACCCCCACTAAATGGGGTAGCGCGCATCGATCGGTACCATCCTTGAGCTTCTCCGACTTTCGGAAGGGTTAGGGTTAGGGTTAGGGATGAAAGCACATAGGAGAAAGAGATATTCTTGAATAACTTTTTTTGTGAAGGTCGGAGAGACTTGGAAAGTGGTTGCATCTGGACTAATTTGGGTCCTGCGGATCGATTGGTACCATCCCCGAGCTTGTACGACCTTCGGAAGAGGTCGACCGACGAAATTCCCCCAAATCTGAGGAGATATTCTTGAATAACTTTTTTTGTGAAGGTCGGAGAGACTTGCAAGTAGGCTCTACCCCCACTAAATGGGGTTGCGCGCATCGATCGGTACCATCCTTGAGCTTCTCCAACTTTCGGAAGGGTTAGGGTTAGGGTTAGGGATGAAAGCACATAGGAGAAAGAGATATTCTTGAATAACTTTTTTTGTGAAGGTCGGAGAGACTTGCAAGTAGGCTCTACCCCCACTAAATGGGGTAGCGCGCATCGATCGGTACCATCCTTGAGCTTCTCCGACTTTCGGAAGGGTTAGGGTTAGGGTTAGGGATGAAAGCACATAGGAGAAAGAGATATTCTTGAATAACTTTTTTTGTGAAGGTCGGAGAGACTTGGAAAGTGGTTGCATCTGGACTAATTTGGGTCCTGCGGATCGATTGATACCATCTCCGAGCTTGTACGACCTTCGGAAGAGGTCGACCGACGAAATTCCCCCAAATCTGAGGAGATATTCTTGAATAACTTTTTTTGTGAAGGTCGGAGAGACTTGCAAGTAGGCTCTACCCCCACTAAATGGGGTTGCGCGCATCGATCAGTACCATCCTTGAGCTTCTCCGACTTTCGGAAGGGTTAGGGTTAGGGTTAGGGATGAAAGCACATAGGAGAAAGAGATATTCTTGAATAACTTTTTTTGTGAAGGTCGGAGAGACTTGCAAGTAGGCTCTACCCCCACTAAATGGGGTAGCGCGCATCGATCGGTACCATCCTTGAGCTTCTCCGACTTTCGGAAGGGTTAGGGTTAGGGTTAGGGATGAAAGCACATAGGAGAAAGAGATATTCTTGAATAACTTTTTTTGTGAAGGTCGGAGAGACTTGCAAGTAGGCTCTACCCCCACTAAATGGGGTAGCGCGCATCGATCGGTACCATCCTTGAGCTTCTCCGACTTTCGGAAGGGTTAGGGTTAGGGTTAGGGATGAAAGCACATAGGAGAAAGAGATATTCTTGAATAACTTTTTTTGTGAAGGTCGGAGAGACTTGCAAGTAGGCTCTACCCCCACTAAATGGGGTAGCGCGCATCGATCGGTACCATCCTTGAGCTTCTCCGACTTTCGGAAGGGTTAGGGTTAGGGTTAGGGATGAAAGCACATAGGAGAAAGAGATATTCTTGAATAACTTTTTTTGTGAAGGTCGGAGAGACTTGGAAAGTGGTTGCATCTGGACTAATTTGGGTCCTGCGGATCGATTGGTACCATCCCCGAGCTTGTACGACCTTCGGAAGAGGTCGACCGACGAAATTCCCCCAAATCTGAGGAGATATTCTTGAATAACTTTTTTTGTGAAGGTCGGAGAGACTTGCAAGTAGGCTCTACCCCCACTAAATGGGGTAGCGCGCATCGATCGGTACCATCCTTGAGCTTCTCCGACTTTCGGAAGGGTTAGGGTTAGGGTTAGGGATGAAAGCACATAGGAGAAAGAGATATTCTTGAATAACTTTTTTTGTGAAGGTCGGAGAGACTTGCAAGTAGGCTCTACCCCCACTAAATGGGGTAGCGCGCATCGATCGGTACCATCCTTGAGCTTCTCCGACTTTCGGAAGGGTTAGGGTTAGGGTTAGGGATGAAAGCACATAGGAGAAAGAGATATTCTTGAATAACTTTTTTTGTGAAGGTCGGAGAGACTTGCAAGTAGGCTCTACCCCCACTAAATGGGGTAGCGCGCATCGATCGGTACCATCCTTGAGCTTCTCCGACTTTCGGAAGGGTTAGGGTTAGGGTTAGGGATGAAAGCACATAGGAGAAAGAGATATTCTTGAATAACTTTTTTTGTGAAGGTCGGAGAGACTTGCAAGTAGGCTCTACCCCCACTAAATGGGGTAGCGCGCATCGATCGGTACCATCCTTGAGCTTCTCCGACTTTCGGAAGGGTTAGGGTTAGGGTTAGGGATGAAAGCACATAGGAGAAAGAGATATTCTTGAATAACTTTTTTTGTGAAGGTCGGAGAGACTTGCAAGTAGGCTCTACCCCCACTAAATGGGGTAGCGCGCATCGATCGGTACCATCCTTGAGCTTCTCCGACTTTCGGAAGGGTTAGGGTTAGGGTTAGGGATGAAAGCACATAGGAGAAAGAGATATTCTTGAATAACTTTTTTTGTGAAGGTCGGAGAGACTTGCAAGTAGGCTCTACCCCCACTAAATGGGGTAGCGCGCATCGATCGGTACCATCCTTGAGCTTCTCCGACTTTCGGAAGGGTTAGGGTTAGGGTTAGGGATGAAAGCACATAGGAGAAAGAGATATTCTTGAATAACTTTTTTTGTGAAGGTCGGAGAGACTTGGAAAGTGGTTGCATCTGGACTAATTTGGGTCCTGCGGATCGATTGGTACCATCCCCGAGCTTGTACGACCTTCGGAAGAGGTCGACCGACGAAATTCCCCCAAATCTGAGGAGATATTCTTGAATAACTTTTTTTGTGAAGGTCGGAGAGACTTGCAAGTAGGCTCTACCCCCACTAAATGGGGTAGCGCGCATCGATCGGTACCATCCTTGAGCTTCTCCGACTTTCGGAAGGGTTAGGGTTAGGGTTAGGGATGAAAGCACATAGGAGAAAGAGATATTCTTGAATAACTTTTTTTGTGAAGGTCGGAGAGACTTGCAAGTAGGCTCTACCCCCACTAAATGGGGTAGCGCGCATCGATCGGTACCATCCTTGAGCTTCTCCGACTTTCGGAAGGGTTAGGGTTAGGGTTAGGGATGAAAGCACATAGGAGAAAGAGATATTCTTGAATAACTTTTTTTGTGAAGGTCGGAGAGACTTGCAAGTAGGCTCTACCCCCACTAAATGGGGTAGCGCGCATCGATCGGTACCATCCTTGAGCTTCTCCGACTTTCGGAAGGGTTAGGGTTAGGGTTAGGGATGAAAGCACATAGGAGAAAGAGATATTCTTGAATAACTTTTTTTGTGAAGGTCGGAGAGACTTGCAAGTAGGCTCTACCCCCACTAAATGGGGTAGCGCGCATCGATCGGTACCATCCTTGAGCTTCTCCGACTTTCGGAAGGGTTAGGGTTAGGGTTAGGGATGAAAGCACATAGGAGAAAGAGATATTCTTGAATAACTTTTTTTGTGAAGGTCGGAGAGACTTGCAAGTAGGCTCTACCCCCACTAAATGGGGTAGCGCGCATCGATCGGTACCATCCTTGAGCTTCTCCGACTTTCGGAAGGGTTAGGGTTAGGGTTAGGGATGAAAGCACATAGGAGAAAGAGATATTCTTGAATAACTTTTTTTGTGAAGGTCGGAGAGACTTGCAAGTAGGCTCTACCCCCACTAAATGGGGTAGCGCGCATCGATCGGTACCATCTTTGAGCTTCTCCGACTTTCGGAAGGGTTAGGGTTAGGGTTAGGGATGAAAGCACATAGGAGAAAGAGATATTCTTGAATAACTTTTTTTGTGAAGGTCGGAGAGACTTGGAAAGTGGTTGCATCTGGACTAATTTGGGTCCTGCGGATCGATTGGTACCATCCCCGAGCTTGTACGACCTTCGGAAGAGGTCGACCGACGAAATTCCCCCAAATCTGAGGAGATATTCTTGAATAACTTTTTTTGTGAAGGTCGGAGAGACTTGCAAGTAGGCTCTACCCCCACTAAATGGGGTTGCGCGCATCGATCGGTACCATCCTTGAGCTTCTCCGACTTTCGGAAGGGTTAGGGTTAGGGTTAGGGATGAAAGCACATAGGAGAAAGAGATATTCTTGAATAACTTTTTTTGTGAAGGTCGGAGAGACTTGCAAGTAGGCTCTACCCCCACTAAATGGGGTAGCGCGCATCGATCGGTACCATCCTTGAGCTTCTCCGACTTTCGGAAGGGTTAGGGTTAGGGTTAGGGATGAAAGCACATAGGAGAAAGAGATATTCTTGAATAACTTTTTTTGTGAAGGTCGGAGAGACTTGCAAGTAGGCTCTACCCCCACTAAATGGGGTAGCGCGCATCGATCGGTACCATCCTTGAGCTTCTCCGACTTTCGGAAGGGTTAGGGTTAGGGTTAGGGATGAAAGCACATAGGAGAAAGAGATATTCTTGAATAACTTTTTTTGTGAAGGTCGGAGAGACTTGGAAAGTGGTTGCATCTGGACTAATTTGGGTCCTGCGGATCGATTGGTACCATCCCCGAGCTTGTACGACCTTCGGAAGAGGTCGACCGACGAAATTCCCCCAAATCTGAGGAGATATTCTTGAATAACTTTTTTTGTGAAGGTCGGAGAGACTTGCAAGTAGGCTCTACCCCCACTAAATGGGGTTGCGCGCATCGATCAGTACCATCCTTGAGCTTCTCCGACTTTCGGAAGGGTTAGGGTTAGGGTTAGGGATGAAAGCACATAGGAGAAAGAGATATTCTTGAATAACTTTTTTTGTGAAGGTCGGAGAGACTTGCAAGTAGGCTCTACCCCCACTAAATGGGGTAGCGCGCATCGATCGGTACCATCTTTGAGCTTCTCCGACTTTCGGAAGGGTTAGGGTTAGGGTTAGGGATGAAAGCACATAGGAGAAAGAGATATTCTTGAATAACTTTTTTTGTGAAGGTCGGAGAGACTTGCAAGTAGGCTCTACCCCCACTAAATGGGGTAGCGCGCATCGATCGGTACCATCCTTGAGCTTCTCCGACTTTCGGAAGGGTTAGGGTTAGGGTTAGGGATGAAAGCACATAGGAGAAAGAGATATTCTTGAATAACTTTTTTTGTGAAGGTCGGAGAGACTTGGAAAGTGGTTGCATCTGGACTAATTTGGGTCCTGCGGATCGATTGGTACCATCCCCGAGCTTGTACGACCTTCGGAAGAGGTCGACCGACGAAATTCCCCCAAATCTGAGGAGATATTCTTGAATAACTTTTTTTGTGAAGGTCGGAGAAACTTGCAAGTAGGCTCTACCCCCACTAAATGGGGTAGCGCGCATCGATCGGTACCATCCTTGAGCTTCTCCAACTTTCGGAAGGGTTAGGGTTAGGGATGAAAGCACATAGGAGAAAGAGATATTCTTGAATAACTTTTTTTGTGAAGGTCGGAGAGACTTGCAAGTAGGCTCTACCCCCACTAAATGGGGTAGCGCGCATCGATCGGTACCATCCTTGAGCTTCTCCGACTTTCGGAAGGGTTAGGGTTAGGGTTAGGGATGAAAGCACATAGGAGAAAGAGATATTCTTGAATAACTTTTTTTGTGAAGGTCGGAGAGACTTGGAAAGTGGTTGCATCTGGACTAATTTGGGTCCTGCGGATCGATTGATACCATCTCCGAGCTTGTACGACCTTCGGAAGAGGTCGACCGACGAAATTCCCCCAAATCTGAGGAGATATTCTTGAATAACTTTTTTTGTGAAGGTCGGAGAGACTTGCAAGTAGGCTCTACCCCCACTAAATGGGGTTGCGCGCATCGATCAGTACCATCCTTGAGCTTCTCCGACTTTCGGAAGGGTTAGGGTTAGGGTTAGGGATGAAAGCACATAGGAGAAAGAGATATTCTTGAATAACTTTTTTTGTGAAGGTCGGAGAGACTTGCAAGTAGGCTCTACCCCCACTAAATGGGGTAGCGCGCATCGATCGGTACCATCCTTGAGCTTCTCCGACTTTCGGAAGGGTTAGGGTTAGGGTTAGGGATGAAAGCACATAGGAGAAAGAGATATTCTTGAATAACTTTTTTTGTGAAGGTCGGAGAGACTTGCAAGTAGGCTCTACCCCCACTAAATGGGGTAACGCGCATCGATCGGTACCATCCTTGAGCTTCTCCGACTTTCGGAAGGGTTAGGGTTAGGGTTAGGGATGAAAGCACATAGGAGAAAGAGATATTCTTGAATAACTTTTTTTGTGAAGGTCGGAGAAACTTGCAAGTAGGCTCTACCCCCACTAAATGGGGTAGCGCGCATCGATCGGTACCATCCTTGAGCTTCTCCGACTTTCGGAAGGGTTAGGGTTAGGGTTAGGGATGAAAGCACATAGGAGAAAGAGATATTCTTGAATAACTTTTTTTGTGAATGTCGGAGAGACTTGGAAAGTGGTTGCATCTGGACTAATTTGGGTCCTGCGGATCGATTGGTACCATCCCCGAGCTTGTACGACCTTCGGAAGAGGTCGACCGACGAAATTCCCCCAAATCTGAGGAGATATTCTTGAATAACTTTTTTTGTGAAGGTCGGAGAGACTTGCAAGTAGGCTCTACCCCCACTAAATGGGGTAGCGCGCATCGATCGGTACCATCCTTGAGCTTCTCCGACTTTCGGAAGGGTTAGGGTTAGGGTTAGGGATGAAAGCACATAGGAGAAAGAGATATTCTTGAATAACTTTTTTTGTGAAGGTCGGAGAGACTTGCAAGTAGGCTCTACCCCCACTAAATGGGGTAGCGCGCATCGATCGGTACCATCCTTGAGCTTCTCCGACTTTCGGAAGGGTTAGGGTTAGGGTTAGGGATGAAAGCACATAGGAGAAAGAGATATTCTTGAATAACTTTTTTTGTGAAGGTCGGAGAGACTTGCAAGTAGGCTCTACCCCCACTAAATGGGGTAGCGCGCATCGATCGGTACCATCTTTGAGCTTCTCCGACTTTCGGAAGGGTTAGGGTTAGGGTTAGGGATGAAAGCACATAGGAGAAAGAGATATTCTTGAATAACTTTTTTTGTGAAGGTCGGAGAGACTTGGAAAGTGGTTGCATCTGGACTAATTTGGGTCCTGCGGATCGATTGGTACCATCCCCGAGCTTGTACGACCTTCGGAAGAGGTCGACCGACGAAATTCCCCCAAATCTGAGGAGATATTCTTGAATAACTTTTTTTGTGAAGGTCGGAGAGACTTGCAAGTAGGCTTTACCCCCACTAAATGGGGTAGCGCGCATCGATCGGTACCATCCTTGAGCTTCTCCGACTTTCGGAAGGGTTAGGGTTAGGGTTAGGGATGAAAGCACATAGGAGAAAGAGATATTCTTGAATAACTTTTTTTGTGAAGGTCGGAGAGACTTGCAAGTAGGCTCTACCCCCACTAAATGGGGTAGCGCGCATCGATCGGTACCATCCTTGAGCTTCTCCGACTTTCGGAAGGGTTAGGGTTAGGGTTAGGGATGAAAGCACATAGGAGAAAGAGATATTCTTGAATAACTTTTTTTGTGAAGGTCGGAGAGACTTGGAAAGTGGTTGCATCTGGACTAATTTGGGTCCTGCAGATCGATTGGTACCATCCCCGAGCTTGTACAACCTTCGGAAGAGGTCGACCGACGAAATTCCCCCAAATCTGAGGAAATATTCTTGAATAACTTTTTTTGTGAAGGTCGGAGAGACTTGCAAGTAGGCTCTACCCCCACTAAATGGGGTTGCGCGCATCGATCAGTACCATCCTTGAGCTTCTCCGACTTTCGGAAGGGTTAGGGTTAGGGTTAGGGATGAAAGCACATAGGAGAAAGAGATATTCTTGAATAACTTTTTTTGTGAAGGTCGGAGAGACTTGCAAGTAGGCTCTACCCCCACTAAATGGGGTAGCGCGCATCGATCGGTACCATCCTTGAGCTTCTCCGACTTTCGGAAGGGTTAGGGTTAGGGTTAGGGATGAAAGCACATAGGAGAAAGAGATATTCTTGAATAACTTTTTTTGTGAAGGTCGGAGAGACTTGCAAGTAGGCTCTACCCCCACTAAATGGGGTAGCGCGCATCGATCGGTACCATCCTTGAGCTTCTCCGACTTTCGGAAGGGTTAGGGTTAGGGTTAGGGATGAAAGCACATAGGAGAAAGAGATATTCTTGAATAACTTTTTTTGTGAAGGTCGGAGAGACTTGCAAGTAGGCTCTACCCCCACTAAATGGGGTAGCGCGCATCGATCGGTACCATCCTTGAGCTTCTCCGACTTTCGGAAGGGTTAGGGTTAGGGTTAGGGATGAAAGCACATAGGAGAAAGAGATATTCTTGAATAACTTTTTTTGTGAAGGTCGGAGAGACTTGGAAAGTGGTTGCATCTGGACTAATTTGGGTCCTGCGGATCGATTGGTACCATCCCCGAGCTTGTACGACCTTCGGAAGAGGTCGACCGACGAAATTCCCCCAAATCTGAGGAGATATTCTTGAATAACTTTTTTTGTGAAGGTCGGAGAGACTTGCAAGTAGGCTCTACCCCCACTAAATGGGGTAGCGCGCATCGATCGGTACCATCCTTGAGCTTCTCCGACTTTCGGAAGGGTTAGGGTTAGGGTTAGGGATGAAAGCACATAGGAGAAAGAGATATTCTTGAATAACTTTTTTTGTGAAGGTCGGAGAGACTTGGAAAGTGGTTGCATCTGGAGTAATTTGGGTCCTGCGGATCGATTGGTACCATCCCCGAGCTTGTACGACCTTCGGAAGAGGTCGACCGACGAAATTCCCCCAAATCTGAGGAGATATTCTTGAATAACTTTTTTTGTGAAGGTCGGAGAGACTTGCAAGTAGGCTCTACCCCCACTAAATGGGGTTGCGCGCATCGATCGGTACCATCCTTGAGCTTCTCCGACTTTCGGAAGGGTTAGGGTTAGGGTTAGGGATGAAAGCACATAGGAGAAAGAGATATTCTTGAATAACTTTTTTTGTGAAGGTCGGAGAGACTTGCAAGTAGGCTCTACCCCCACTAAATGGGGTAGCGCGCATCGATCGGTACCATCCTTGAGCTTCTCCGACTTTCGGAAGGGTTAGGGTTAGGGTTAGGGATGAAAGCACATAGGAGAAAGAGATATTCTTGAATAACTTTTTTTGTGAAGGTCGGAGAGACTTGGAAAGTGGTTGCATCTGGACTAATTTGGGTCCTGCGGATCGATTGGTACCATCCCCGAGCTTGTACGACCTTCGGAAGAGGTCGACCGACGAAATTCCCCCAAATCTGAGGAGATATTCTTGAATAACTTTTTTTGTGAAGGTCGGAGAGACTTGCAAGTAGGCTCTACCCCCACTAAATGGGGTTGCGCGCATCGATCAGTACCATCCTTGAGCTTCTCCGACTTTCGGAAGGGTTAGGGTTAGGGTTAGGGATGAAAGCACATAGGAGAAAGAGATATTCTTGAATAACTTTTTTTGTGAAGGTCGGAGAGACTTGCAAGTAGGCTCTACCCCCACTAAATGGGGTAGCGCGCATCGATCGGTACCATCCTTGAGCTTCTCCGACTTTCGGAAGGGTTAGGGTTAGGGTTAGGGATGAAAGCACATAGGAGAAAGAGATATTCTTGAATAACTTTTTTTGTGAAGGTCGGAGAGACTTGCAAGTAGGCTTTACCCCCACTAAATGGGGTAGCGCGCATCGATCGGTACCATCCTTGAGCTTCTCCGACTTTCGGAAGGGTTAGGGTTAGGGTTAGGGATGAAAGCACATAGGAGAAAGAGATATTCTTGAATAACTTTTTTTGTGAAGGTCGGAGAGACTTGCAAGTAGGCTCTACCCCCACTAAATGGGGTAGCGCGCATCGATCGGTACCATCCTTGAGCTTCTCCGACTTTCGGAAGGGTTAGGGTTAGGGTTAGGGATGAAAGCACATAGGAGAAAGAGATATTCTTGAATAACTTTTTTTGTGAAGGTCGGAGAGACTTGGAAAGTGGTTGCATCTGGACTAATTTGGGTCCTGCGGATCGATTGGTACCATCCCCGAGCTTGTAAGACCTTCGGAAGAGGTCGACCGACGAAATTCCCCCAAATCTGAGGAGATATTCTTGAATAACTTTTTTTGTGAAGGTCGGAGAGACTTGCAAGTAGGCTCTACCCCCACTAAATGGGGTAGCGCGCATCGATCGGTACCATCCTTGAGCTTCTCCGACTTTCGGAAGGGTTAGGGTTAGGGTTAGGGATGAAAGCACATAGGAGAAAGAGATATTCTTGAATAACTTTTTTTGTGAAGGTCGGAGAGACTTGCAAGTAGGCTCTACCCCCACTAAATGGGGTAGCGCGCATCGATCGGTACCATTCTTGAGCTTCTCCGACTTTCGGAAGGGTTAGGGTTAGGGTTAGGGATGAAAGCACATAGGAGAAAGAGATATTCTTGAATAACTTTTTTTGTGAAGGTCGGAGAGACTTGGAAAGTGGTTGCATCTGGACTAATTTGGGTCCTGCGGATCGATTGGTACCATCCCCGAGCTTGTACGACCTTCGGAAGAGGTCGACCGACGAAATTCCCCCAAATCTGAGGAGATATTCTTGAATAACTTTTTTTGTGAAGGTCGGAGAGACTTGCAAGTAGGCTCTACCCCCACTAAATGGGGTTGCGCGCATCGATCAGTACCATCCTTGAGCTTCTCCGACTTTCGGAAGGGTTAGGGTTAGGGTTAGGGATGAAAGCACATAGGAGAAAGAGATATTCTTGAATAACTTTTTTTGTGAAGGTCGGAGAGACTTGCAAATAGGCTCTACCCCCACTAAATGGGGTAGCGCGCATCGATCGGTACCATCCTTGAGCTTCTCCGACTTTCGGAAGGGTTAGGGTTAGGGTTAGGGATGAAAGCACATAGGAGAAAGAGATATTCTTGAATAACTTTTTTTGTGAAGGTCGGAGAGACTTGAAAGTAGGCTCTACCCCCACTAAATGGGGTAGCGCGCATCGATCGGTACCATCCTTGAGCTTCTCCGACTTTCGGAAGGGTTAGGGTTAGGGTTAGGGATGAAAGCACATAGGAGAAAGAGATATTCTTGAATAACTTTTTTTGTGAAGGTCGGAGAGACTTGCAAGTAGGCTCTACCCCCACTAAATGGGGTAGCGCGCATCGATCGGTACCATCCTTGAGCTTCTCCGACTTTCGGAAGGGTTAGGGTTAGGGTTAGGGATGAAAGCACATAGGAGAAAGAGATATTCTTGAATAACTTTTTTTGTGAAGGTCGGAGAGACTTGCAAGTAGGCTCTACCCCCACTAAATGGGGTAGCGCGCATCGATCGGTACCATCCTTGAGCTTCTCCGACTTTCGGAAGGGTTAGGGTTAGGGTTAGGGATGAAAGCACATAGGAGAAAGAGATATTCTTGAATAACATTTTGTGAAGGTCGGAGAGACTTGGAAAGTGGTTGCATCTGGACTAATTTGGGTCCTGCGGATCGATTGGTACCATCCCCGAGCTTGTACGACCTTCGGAAGAGGTCGACCGACGAAATTCCCCCAAATCTGAGGAGATATTCTTGAATAACTTTTTTTGTGAAGGTTGGAGAGACTTGCAAGTAGGCTCTACCCCCACTAAATGGGGTTGCGCGCATCGATCAGTACCATCCTTGAGCTTCTCCGACTTTCGGAAGGGTTAGGGTTAGGGTTAGGGATGAAAGCACATAGGAGAAAGAGATATTCTTGAATAACTTTTTTTGTGAAGGTCGGAGAGACTTGCAAGTAGGCTGTACCCCCACTAAATGGGGTAGCGCGCATCGATCGGTACCATCCTTGAGCTTCTCCGACTTTCGGAAGGGTTAGGGTTAGGGTTAGGGATGAAAGCACATAGGAGAAAGAGATATTCTTGAATAACTTTTTTTGTGAAGGTCGGAGAGACTTGGAAAGTGGTTGCATCTGGACTAATTTGGGTCCTGCGGATCGATTGGTACCATCCCCGAGCTTGTACGACCTTCGGAAGAGGTCGACCGACGAAATTCCCCCAAATCTGAGGAGATATTCTTGAATAACTTTTTTTGTGAAGGTCGGAGAGACTTGCAAGTAGGCTCTACCCCCACTAAATGGGGTTGCGCGCATCGATCAGTACCATCCTTGAGCTTCTCCGACTTTCGGAAGGGTTAGGGTTAGGGTTAGGGATGAAAGCACATAGGAGAAAGAGATATTCTTGAATAACTTTTTTTGTGAAGGTCGGAGAGACTTGGAAAGTGGTTGCATCTGGACTAATTTGGGTCCTGCAGATCGATTGGTACCATCCCCGAGCTTGTACGACCTTCGGAAGAGGTCGACCGACGAAATTCCCCCAAATCTGAGGAGATATTCTTGAATAACTTTTTTTGTGAAGGTCGGAGAGACTTGCAAGTAGGCTCTACCCCCACTAAATGGGGTTGCGCGCATCGATCAGTACCATCCTTGAGCTTCTCCGACTTTCGGAAGGGTTAGGGTTAGGGTTAGGGATGAAAGCACATAGGAGAAAGAGATATTCTTGAATAACTTTTTTTGTGAAGGTCGGAGAGACTTGCAAGTAGGCTCTACCCCCACTAAATGGGGTAGCGCGCATCGATCGGTACCATCCTTGAGCTTCTCCGACTTTCGGAAGGGTTAGGGTTAGGGTTAGGGATGAAAGCACATAGGAGAAAGAGATATTCTTGAATAACTTTTTTTGTGAAGGTCGGAGAGACTTGCAAGTAGGCTCTACCCCCACTAAATGGGGTAGCGCGCATCGATCGGTACCATCCTTGAGCTTCTCCGACTTTCGGAAGGGTTAGGGTTAGGGTTAGGGATGAAAGCACATAGGAGAAAGAGATATTCTTGAATAACTTTTTTTGTGAAGGTCGGAGAGACTTGCAAGTAGGCTCTACCCCCACTAAATGGGGTAGCGCGCATCGATCGGTACCATCCTTGAGCTTCTCCGACTTTCGGAAGGGTTAGGGTTAGGGTTAGGGATGAAAGCACATAGGAGAAAGAGATATTCTTGAATAACTTTTTTTGTGAAGGTCGGAGAGACTTGAAAAGTGGTTGCATCTGGACTAATTTGGGTCCTGCGGATCGATTGGTACCATCCCCGAGCTTGTACGACCTTCGGAAGAGGTCGACCGACGAAATTCCCCCAAATCTGAGGAGATATTCTTGAATAACTTTTTTTGTGAAGGTCGGAAAGACTTGCAAGTAGGCTCTACCCCCACTAAATGGGGTAGCGCGCATCGATCGGTACCATCCTTGAGCTTCTCCGACTTTCGGAAGGGTTAGGGTTAGGGTTAGGGATGAAAGCACATAGGAGAAAGAGATATTCTTGAATAACTTTTTTTGTGAAGGTCGGAGAGACTTGGAAAGTGGTTGCATCTGGACTAATTTGGGTCCTGCGGATCGATTGGTACCATCCCCGAGCTTGTACGACCTTCGGAAGAGGTCGACCGACGAAATTCCCCCAAATCTGAGGAGATATTCTTGAATAACTTTTTTTGTGAAGGTCGGAGAGACTTGCAAGTAGGCTCTACCCCCACTAAATGGGGTTGCGCGCATCGATCGGTACCATCTTTGAGCTTCTCCGACTTTCGGAAGGGTTAGGGTTAGGGTAAGGGATGAAAGCACATAGGAGAAAGAGATATTCTTGAATAACTTTTTTTGTGAAGGTCGGAGAGACTTGCAAGTAGGCTCTACCCCCACTAAATGGGGTAGCGCGCATCGATCGGTACCATCCTTGAGCTTCTCCGACTTTCGGAAGGGTTAGGGTTAGGGTTAGGGATGAAAGCACATAGGAGAAAGAGATATTCTTGAATAACTTTTTTTGTGAAGGTCGGAGAGACTTGGAAAGTGGTTGCATCTGGACTAATTTGGGTCCTGCGGATCGATTGGTACCATCCCCGAGCTTGTACGACCTTCGGAAGAGGTCGACCGACGAAATTCCCCCAAATCTGAGGAGATATTCTTGAATAACTTTTTTTGTGAAGGTCGGAGAGACTTGCAAGTAGGCTCTACCCCCACTAAATGGGGTTGCGCGCATCGATCAGTACCATCCTTGAGCTTCTCCGACTTTCGGAAGGGTTAGGGTTAGGGTTAGGGATGAAAGCACATAGGAGAAAGAGATATTCTTGAATAACTTTTTTTGTGAAGGTCGGAGAGACTTGCAAGTAGGCTCTACCCCCACTAAATGGGGTAGCGCGCATCGATCGGTACCATCCTTGAGCTTCTCCGACTTTCGGAAGGGTTAGGGTTAGGGTTAGGGATGAAAGCACATAGGAGAAAGAGATATTCTTGAATAACTTTTTTTGTGAAGGTCGGAGAGACTTGCAAGTAGGCTCTACCCCCACTAAATGGGGTAGCGCGCATCGATCGGTACCATCCTTGAGCTTCTCCGACTTTCGGAAGGGTTAGGGTTAGGGTTAGGGATGAAAGCACATAGGAGAAAGAGATATTCTTGAATAACTTTTTTTGTGAAGGTCGGAGAGACTTGGAAAGTGGTTGCATCTGGACTAATTTGGGTCCTGCGGATCGATTGGTACCATCCCCGAGCTTGTACGACCTTCGGAAGAGGTCGACCGACGAAATTCCCCCAAATCTGAGGAGATATTCTTGAATAACTTTTTTTGTGAAGGTCGGAGAGACTTGCAAGTAGGCTCTACCCCCACTAAATGGGGTAGCGCGCATCGATCGGTACCATCCTTGAGCTTCTCCGACTTTCGGAAGGGTTAGGGTTAGGGTTAGGGATGAAAGCACATAGGAGAAAGAGATATTCTTGAATAACTTTTTTTGTGAAGGTCGGAGAGACTTGGAAAGTGGTTGCATCTGGACTAATTTGGGTCCTGCGGATCGATTGGTACCATCCCCGAGCTTGTACGACCTTCGGAAGAGGTCGACCGACGAAATTCCCCCAAATCTGAGGAGATATTCTTGAATAACTTTTTTTGTGAAGGTCGGAGAGACTTGCAAGTAGGCTCTACCCCCACTAAATGGGGTTGCGCGCATCGATCGGTACCATCCTTGAGCTTCTCCGACTTTCGGAAGGGTTAGGGTTAGGGTTAGGGATGAAAGCACATAGGAGAAAGAGATATTCTTGAATAACTTTTTTTGTGAAGGTCGGAGAGACTTGCAAGTAGGCTCTACCCCCACTAAATGGGGTAGCGCGCATCGATCGGTACCATCCTTGAGCTTCTCCGACTTTCGGAAGGGTTAGGGTTAGGGTTAGGGATGAAAGCACATAGGAGAAAGAGATATTCTTGAATAACTTTTTTTGTGAAGGTCGGAGAGACTTGCAAGTAGGCTCTACCCCCACTAAATGGGGTAGCGCGCATCGATCGGTACCATCCTTGAGCTTCTCCGACTTTCGGAAGGGTTAGGGTTAGGGTTAGGGATGAAAGCACATAGGAGAAAGAGATATTCTTGAATAACTTTTTTTGTGAAGGTCGGAGAGACTTGCAAGTAGGCTCTACCCCCACTAAATGGGGTAGCGCGCATCGATCGGTACCATCCTTGAGCTTCTCCGACTTTCGGAAGGGTTAGGGTTAGGGTTAGGGATGAAAGCACATAGGAGAAAGAGATATTCTTGAATAACTTTTTTTGTGAAGGTCGGAGAGACTTGCAAGTAGGCTCTACCCCCACTAAATGGGGTAGCGCGCATCGATCGGTACCATCCTTGAGCTTCTCCGACTTTCGGAAGGGTTAGGGTTAGGGTTAGGGATGAAAGCACATAGGAGAAAGAGATATTCTTGAATAACTTTTTTTGTGAAGGTCGGAGAGACTTGCAAGTAGGCTCTACCCCCACTAAATGGGGTAGCGCGCATCGATCGGTACCATCCTTGAGCTTCTCCGACTTTCGGAAGGGTTAGGGTTAGGGTTAGGGATGAAAGCACATAGGAGAAAGAGATATTCTTGAATAACTTTTTTTGTGAAGGTCGGAGAGACTTGCAAGTAGGCTCTACCCCCACTAAATGGGGTAGCGCGCATCGATCGGTACCATCCTTGAGCTTCTCCGACTTTCGGAAGGGTTAGGGTTAGGGTTAGGGATGAAAGCACATAGGAGAAAGAGATATTCTTGAATAACTTTTTTTGTGAAGGTCGGAGAGACTTGAAAAGTGGTTGCATCTGGACTAATTTGGGTCCTGCGGATCGATTGGTACCATCCCCGAGCTTGTACGACCTTCGGAAGAGGTCGACCGACGAAATTCCCCCAAATCTGAGGAGATATTCTTGAATAACTTTTTTTGTGAAGGTCGGAAAGACTTGCAAGTAGGCTCTACCCCCACTAAATGGGGTAGCGCGCATCGATCGGTACCATCCTTGAGCTTCTCCGACTTTCGGAAGGGTTAGGGTTAGGGTTAGGGATGAAAGCACATAGGAGAAAGAGATATTCTTGAATAACTTTTTTTGTGAAGGTCGGAGAGACTTGGAAAGTGGTTGCATCTGGACTAATTTGGGTCCTGCGGATCGATTGGTACCATCCCCGAGCTTGTACGACCTTCGGAAGAGGTCGACCGACGAAATTCCCCCAAATCTGAGGAGATATTCTTGAATAACTTTTTTTGTGAAGGTCGGAGAGACTTGCAAGTAGGCTCTACCCCCACTAAATGGGGTAGCGCGCATCGATCGGTACCATCCTTGAGCTTCTCCGACTTTCGGAAGGGTTAGGGTTAGGGTTAGGGATGAAAGCACATAGGAGAAAGAGATATTCTTGAATAACTTTTTTTGTGAAGGTCGGAGAGACTTGCAAGTAGGCTCTACCCCCACTAAATGGGGTAGCGCGCATCGATCAGTACCATCCTTGAGCTTCTCCGACTTTCGGAAGGGTTAGGGTTAGGGTTAGGGATGAAAGCACATAGGAGAAAGAGATATTCTTGAATAACTTTTTTTGTGAAGGTCGGAGAGACTTGAAAAGTGGTTGCATCTGGACTAATTTGGGTCCTGCGGATCGATTGGTACCATCCCCGAGCTTGTACGACCTTCGGAAGAGGTCGACCGACGAAATTCCCCCAAATCTGAGGAGATATTCTTGAATAACTTTTTTTGTGAAGGTCGGAAAGACTTGCAAGTAGGCTCTACCCCCACTAAATGGGGTAGCGCGCATCGATCGGTACCATCCTTGAGCTTCTCCGACTTTCGGAAGGGTTAGGGTTAGGGTTAGGGATGAAAGCACATAGGAGAAAGAGATATTCTTGAATAACTTTTTTTGTGAAGGTCGGAGAGACTTGGAAAGTGGTTGCATCTGGACTAATTTGGGTCCTGCGGATCGATTGGTACCATCCCCGAGCTTGTACGACCTTCGGAAGAGGTCGACCGACGAAATTCCCCCAAATCTGAGGAGATATTCTTGAATAACTTTTTTTGTGAAGGTCGGAGAGACTTGCAAGTAGGCTCTACCCCCACTAAATGGGGTAGCGCGCATCGATCGGTACCATCCTTGAGCTTCTCCGACTTTCGGAAGGGTTAGGGTTAGGGTTAGGGATGAAAGCACATAGGAGAAAGAGATATTCTTGAATAACTTTTTTTGTGAAGGTCGGAGAGACTTGCAAGTAGGCTCTACCCCCACTAAATGGGGTAGCGCGCATCGATCGGTACCATCCTTGAGCTTCTCCGACTTTCGGAAGGGTTAGGGTTAGGGTTAGGGATGAAAGCACATAGGAGAAAGAGATATTCTTGAATAACTTTTTTTGTGAAGGTCGGAGAGACTTGGAAAGTGGTTGCATCTGGACTAATTTGGGTCCTGCGGATCGATTGGTACCATCCCCGAGCTTGTACGACCTTCGGAAGAGGTCGACCGACGAAATTCCCCCAAATCTGAGGAGATATTCTTGAATAACTTTTTTTGTGAAGGTCGGAGAGACTTGCAAGTAGGCTCTACCCCCACTAAATGGGGTTGCGCGCATCGATCAGTACCATCCTTGAGCTTCTCCGACTTTCGGAAGGGTTAGGGTTAGGGTTAGGGATGAAAGCACATAGGAGAAAGAGATATTCTTGAATAACTTTTTTTGTGAAGGTCGGAGAGACTTGCAAGTAGGCTCTACCCCCACTAAATGGGGTAGCGCGCATCGATCGGTACCATCCTTGAGCTTCTCCGACTTTCGGAAGGGTTAGGGTTAGGGTTAGGGATGAAAGCACATAGGAGAAAGAGATATTCTTGAATAACTTTTTTTGTGAAGGTCGGAGAGACTTGCAAGTAGGCTCTACCCCCACTAAATGGGGTAGCGCGCATCGATCGGTACCATCTTTGAGCTTCTCCGACTTTCGGAAGGGTTAGGGTTAGGGTTAGGGATGAAAGCACATAGGAGAAAGAGATATTCTTGAATAACTTTTTTTGTGAAGGTCGGAGAGACTTGCAAGTAGGCTCTACCCCCACTAAATGGGGTAGCGCGCATCGATCGGTACCATCCTTGAGCTTCTCCGACTTTCGGAAGGGTTAGGGTTAGGGTTAGGGATGAAAGCACATAGGAGAAAGAGATATTCTTGAATAACTTTTTTTGTGAAGGTCGGAGAGACTTGAAAAGTGGTTGCATCTGGACTAATTTGGGTCCTGCGGATCGATTGGTACCATCCCCGAGCTTGTACGACCTTCGGAAGAGGTCGACCGACGAAATTCCCCCAAATCTGAGGAGATATTCTTGAATAACTTTTTTTGTGAAGGTCGGAAAGACTTGCAAGTAGGCTCTACCCCCACTAAATGGGGTAGCGCGCATCGATCGGTACCATCCTTGAGCTTCTCCGACTTTCGGAAGGGTTAGGGTTAGGGTTAGGGATGAAAGCACATAGGAGAAAGAGATATTCTTGAATAACTTTTTTTGTGAAGGTCGGAGAGACTTGGAAAGTGGTTGCATCTGGACTAATTTGGGTCCTGCGGATCGATTGGTACCATCCCCGAGCTTGTACGACCTTCGGAAGAGGTCGACCGACGAAATTCCCCCAAATCTGAGGAGATATTCTTGAATAACTTTTTTTGTGAAGGTCGGAGAGACTTGCAAGTAGGCTCTACCCCCACTAAATGGGGTTGCGCGCATCGATCGGTACCATCTTTGAGCTTCTCCGACTTTCGGAAGGGTTAGGGTTAGGGTAAGGGATGAAAGCACATAGGAGAAAGAGATATTCTTGAATAACTTTTTTTGTGAAGGTCGGAGAGACTTGCAAGTAGGCTCTACCCCCACTAAATGGGGTAGCGCGCATCGATCGGTACCATCCTTGAGCTTCTCCGACTTTCGGAAGGGTTAGGGTTAGGGTTAGGGATGAAAGCACATAGGAGAAAGAGATATTCTTGAATAACTTTTTTTGTGAAGGTCGGAGAGACTTGGAAAGTGGTTGCATCTGGACTAATTTGGGTCCTGCGGATCGATTGGTACCATCCCCGAGCTTGTACGACCTTCGGAAGAGGTCGACCGACGAAATTCCCCCAAATCTGAGGAGATATTCTTGAATAACTTTTTTTGTGAAGGTCGGAGAGACTTGCAAGTAGGCTCTACCCCCACTAAATGGGGTTGCGCGCATCGATCAGTACCATCTTTGAGCTTCTCCGACTTTCGGAAGGGTTAGGGTTAGGGTTAGGGATGAAAGCACATAGGAGAAAGAGATATTCTTGAATAACTTTTTTTGTGAAGGTCGGAGAGACTTGGAAAGTGGTTGCATCTGGACTAATTTGGGTCCTGCAGATCGATTGGTACCATCCCCGAGCTTGTACGACCTTCGGAAGAGGTCGACCGACGAAATTCCCCCAAATCTGAGGAGATATTCTTGAATAACTTTTTTTGTGAAGGTCGGAGAGACTTGCAAGTAGGCTCTACCCCCACTAAATGGGGTTGCGCGCATCGATCAGTACCATCCTTGAGCTTCTCCGACTTTCGGAAGGGTTAGGGTTAGGGTTAGGGATGAAAGCACATAGGAGAAAGAGATATTCTTGAATAACTTTTTTTGTGAAGGTCGGAGAGACTTGCAAGTAGGCTCTACCCCCACTAAATGGGGTAGCGCGCATCGATCGGTACCATCCTTGAGCTTCTCCGACTTTCGGAAGGGTTAGGGTTAGGGTTAGGGATGAAAGCACATAGGAGAAAGAGATATTCTTGAATAACTTTTTTTGTGAAGGTCGGAGAGACTTGCAAGTAGGCTCTACCCCCACTAAATGGGGTAGCGCGCATCGATCGGTACCATCCTTGAGCTTCTCCGACTTTCGGAAGGGTTAGGGTTAGGGTTAGGGATGAAAGCACATAGGAGAAAGAGATATTCTTGAATAACTTTTTTTGTGAAGGTCGGAGAGACTTGCAAGTAGGCTCTACCCCCACTAAATGGGGTAGCGCGCATCGATCGGTACCATCCTTGAGCTTCTCCGACTTTCGGAAGGGTTAGGGTTAGGGTTAGGGATGAAAGCACATAGGAGAAAGAGATATTCTTGAATAACTTTTTTTGTGAAGGTCGGAGAGACTTGAAAAGTGGTTGCATCTGGACTAATTTGGGTCCTGCGGATCGATTGGTACCATCCCCGAGCTTGTACGACCTTCGGAAGAGGTCGACCGACGAAATTCCCCCAAATCTGAGGAGATATTCTTGAATAACTTTTTTTGTGAAGGTCGGAAAGACTTGCAAGTAGGCTCTACCCCCACTAAATGGGGTAGCGCGCATCGATCGGTACCATCCTTGAGCTTCTCCGACTTTCGGAAGGGTTAGGGTTAGGGTTAGGGATGAAAGCACATAGGAGAAAGAGATATTCTTGAATAACTTTTTTTGTGAAGGTCGGAGAGACTTGGAAAGTGGTTGCATCTGGACTAATTTGGGTCCTGCGGATCGATTGGTACCATCCCCGAGCTTGTACGACCTTCGGAAGAGGTCGACCGACGAAATTCCCCCAAATCTGAGGAGATATTCTTGAATAACTTTTTTTGTGAAGGTCGGAGAGACTTGCAAGTAGGCTCTACCCCCACTAAATGGGGTTGCGCGCATCGATCGGTACCATCTTTGAGCTTCTCCGACTTTCGGAAGGGTTAGGGTTAGGGTAAGGGATGAAAGCACATAGGAGAAAGAGATATTCTTGAATAACTTTTTTTGTGAAGGTCGGAGAGACTTGCAAGTAGGCTCTACCCCCACTAAATGGGGTAGCGCGCATCGATCGGTACCATCCTTGAGCTTCTCCGACTTTCGGAAGGGTTAGGGTTAGGGTTAGGGATGAAAGCACATAGGAGAAAGAGATATTCTTGAATAACTTTTTTTGTGAAGGTCGGAGAGACTTGGAAAGTGGTTGCATCTGGACTAATTTGGGTCCTGCGGATCGATTGGTACCATCCCCGAGCTTGTACGACCTTCGGAAGAGGTCGACCGACGAAATTCCCCCAAATCTGAGGAGATATTCTTGAATAACTTTTTTTGTGAAGGTCGGAGAGACTTGCAAGTAGGCTCTACCCCCACTAAATGGGGTTGCGCGCATCGATCAGTACCATCCTTGAGCTTCTCCGACTTTCGGAAGGGTTAGGGTTAGGGTTAGGGATGAAAGCACATAGGAGAAAGAGATATTCTTGAATAACTTTTTTTGTGAAGGTCGGAGAGACTTGCAAGTAGGCTCTACCCCCACTAAATGGGGTAGCGCGCATCGATCGGTACCATCCTTGAGCTTCTCCGACTTTCGGAAGGGTTAGGGTTAGGGTTAGGGATGAAAGCACATAGGAGAAAGAGATATTCTTGAATAACTTTTTTTGTGAAGGTCGGAGAGACTTGCAAGTAGGCTCTACCCCCACTAAATGGGGTAGCGCGCATCGATCGGTACCATCCTTGAGCTTCTCCGACTTTCGGAAGGGTTAGGGTTAGGGTTAGGGATGAAAGCACATAGGAGAAAGAGATATTCTTGAATAACTTTTTTTGTGAAGGTCGGAGAGACTTGGAAAGTGGTTGCATCTGGACTAATTTGGGTCCTGCGGATCGATTGGTACCATCCCCGAGCTTGTACGACCTTCGGAAGAGGTCGACCGACGAAATTCCCCCAAATCTGAGGAGATATTCTTGAATAACTTTTTTTGTGAAGGTCGGAGAGACTTGCAAGTAGGCTCTACCCCCACTAAATGGGGTAGCGCGCATCGATCGGTACCATCCTTGAGCTTCTCCGACTTTCGGAAGGGTTAGGGTTAGGGTTAGGGATGAAAGCACATAGGAGAAAGAGATATTCTTGAATAACTTTTTTTGTGAAGGTCGGAGAGACTTGGAAAGTGGTTGCATCTGGACTAATTTGGGTCCTGCGGATCGATTGGTACCATCCCCGAGCTTGTACGACCTTCGGAAGAGGTCGACCGACGAAATTCCCCCAAATCTGAGGAGATATTCTTGAATAACTTTTTTTGTGAAGGTCGGAGAGACTTGCAAGTAGGCTCTACCCCCACTAAATGGGGTTGCGCGCATCGATCGGTACCATCCTTGAGCTTCTCCGACTTTCGGAAGGGTTAGGGTTAGGGTTAGGGATGAAAGCACATAGGAGAAAGAGATATTCTTGAATAACTTTTTTTGTGAAGGTCGGAGAGACTTGCAAGTAGGCTCTACCCCCACTAAATGGGGTAGCGCGCATCGATCGGTACCATCCTTGAGCTTCTCCGACTTTCGGAAGGGTTAGGGTTAGGGTTAGGGATGAAAGCACATAGGAGAAAGAGATATTCTTGAATAACTTTTTTTGTGAAGGTCGGAGAGACTTGCAAGTAGGCTCTACCCCCACTAAATGGGGTAGCGCGCATCGATCGGTACCATCCTTGAGCTTCTCCGACTTTCGGAAGGGTTAGGGTTAGGGTTAGGGATGAAAGCACATAGGAGAAAGAGATATTCTTGAATAACTTTTTTTGTGAAGGTCGGAGAGACTTGCAAGTAGGCTCTACCCCCACTAAATGGGGTAGCGCGCATCGATCGGTACCATCCTTGAGCTTCTCCGACTTTCGGAAGGGTTAGGGTTAGGGTTAGGGATGAAAGCACATAGGAGAAAGAGATATTCTTGAATAACTTTTTTTGTGAAGGTCGGAGAGACTTGCAAGTAGGCTCTACCCCCACTAAATGGGGTAGCGCGCATCGATCGGTACCATCCTTGAGCTTCTCCGACTTTCGGAAGGGTTAGGGTTAGGGTTAGGGATGAAAGCACATAGGAGAAAGAGATATTCTTGAATAACTTTTTTTGTGAAGGTCGGAGAGACTTGCAAGTAGGCTCTACCCCCACTAAATGGGGTAGCGCGCATCGATCGGTACCATCCTTGAGCTTCTCCGACTTTCGGAAGGGTTAGGGTTAGGGATGAAAGCACATAGGAGAAAGAGATATTCTTGAATAACTTTTTTTGTGAAGGTCGGAGAGACTTGCAAGTAGGCTCTACCCCCACTAAATGGGGTAGCGCGCATCGATCGGTACCATCCTTGAGCTTCTCCGACTTTCGGAAGGGTTAGGGTTAGGGTTAGGGATGAAAGCACATAGGAGAAAGAGATATTCTTGAATAACTTTTTTTGTGAAGGTCGGAGAGACTTGAAAAGTGGTTGCATCTGGACTAATTTGGGTCCTGCGGATCGATTGGTACCATCCCCGAGCTTGTACGACCTTCGGAAGAGGTCGACCGACGAAATTCCCCCAAATCTGAGGAGATATTCTTGAATAACTTTTTTTGTGAAGGTCGGAAAGACTTGCAAGTAGGCTCTACCCCCACTAAATGGGGTAGCGCGCATCGATCGGTACCATCCTTGAGCTTCTCCGACTTTCGGAAGGGTTAGGGTTAGGGTTAGGGATGAAAGCACATAGGAGAAAGAGATATTCTTGAATAACTTTTTTTGTGAAGGTCGGAGAGACTTGGAAAGTGGTTGCATCTGGACTAATTTGGGTCCTGCGGATCGATTGGTACCATCCCCGAGCTTGTACGACCTTCGGAAGAGGTCGACCGACGAAATTCCCCCAAATCTGAGGAGATATTCTTGAATAACTTTTTTTGTGAAGGTCGGAGAGACTTGCAAGTAGGCTCTACCCCCACTAAATGGGGTAGCGCGCATCGATCGGTACCATCCTTGAGCTTCTCCGACTTTCGGAAGGGTTAGGGTTAGGGTTAGGGATGAAAGCACATAGGAGAAAGAGATATTCTTGAATAACTTTTTTTGTGAAGGTCGGAGAGACTTGCAAGTAGGCTCTACCCCCACTAAATGGGGTAGCGCGCATCGATCAGTACCATCCTTGAGCTTCTCCGACTTTCGGAAGGGTTAGGGTTAGGGTTAGGGATGAAAGCACAT
>NW_026870511.1:0-35071 GCF_963576545.1 Limanda limanda
TCTTGAATAACTTTTTTTGTGAAGGTCGGAGAGACTTGCAAGTAGGCTCTACCCCCACTAAATGGGGTAGCGCGCATCGATCGGTACCATCCTTGAGCTTCTCCGACTTTCGGAAGGGTTAGGGTTAGGGTTAGGGATGAAAGCACATAGGAGAAAGAGATATTCTTGAATAACTTTTTTTGTGAAGGTCGGAGAGACTTGCAAGTAGGCTCTACCCCCACTAAATGGGGTAGCGCGCATCGATCGGTACCATCCTTGAGCTTCTCCGACTTTCGGAAGGGTTAGGGTTAGGGTTAGGGATGAAAGCACATAGGAGAAAGAGATATTCTTGAATAACTTTTTTTGTGAAGGTCGGAGAGACTTGCAAGTAGGCTCTACCCCCACTAAATGGGGTTGCGCGCATCGATCGGTACCATCCTTGAGCTTCTCCGACTTTCGGAAGGGTTAGGGTTAGGGTTAGGGATGAAAGCACATAGGAGAAAGAGATATTCTTGAATAACTTTTTTTGTGAAGGTCGGAGAGACTTGCAAGTAGGCTCTACCCCCACTAAATGGGGTAGCGCGCATCGATCGGTACCATCCTTGAGCTTCTCCGACTTTCGGAAGGGTTAGGGTTAGGGTTAGGGATGAAAGCACATAGGAGAAAGAGATATTCTTGAATAACTTTTTTTGTGAAGGTCGGAGAGACTTGCAAGTAGGCTCTACCCCCACTAAATGGGGTTGCGCGCATCGATCGGTACCATCCTTGAGCTTCTCCGACTTTCGGAAGGGTTAGGGTTAGGGTTAGGGATGAAAGCACATAGGAGAAAGAGATATTCTTGAATAACTTTTTTGTGAAGGTCGGAGAGACTTGGAAAGTGGTTGCATCTGGACTAATTTGGGTCCTGCGGATCGATTGGTACCATCCCCGAGCTTGTACGACCTTCGGAAGAGGTCGACCGACGAAATTCCCCCAAATCTGGATCAAGAGAGATATTCTTGAATAACTTTTTTTGTGAAGGTCGGAGAGACTTGCAAGTAGGCTCTACCCCCACTAAATGGGGTAGCGCGCATCGATCGGTACCATCCTTGAGCTTCTCCGACTTTCGGAAGGGTTAGGGTTAGGGTTAGGGATGAAAGCACATAGGAGAAAGAGATATTCTTGAATAACTTTTTTTGTGAAGGTCGGAGAGACTTGCAAGTAGGCTCTACCCCCACTAAATGGGGTAGCGCGCATCGATCGTTACCATCCTTGAGCTTCTCCGACTTTCGGAAGGGTTAGGGTTAGGGTTAGGGATGAAAGCACATAGGAGAAAGAGATATTCTTGAATAACTTTTTTTGTGAAGGTCGGAGAGACTTGCAAGTAGGCTCTACCCCCACTAAATGGGGTAGCGCGCATCGATCGGTACCATCCTTGAGCTTCTCCGACTTTCGGAAGGGTTAGGGTTAGGGTTAGGGATGAAAGCACATAGGAGAAAGAGATATTCTTGAATAACTTTTTTTGTGAAGGTCGGAGAGACTTGGAAAGTGGTTGCATCTGGACTAATTTGGGGTCCTGCGGATCGATTGGTACCATCCCCGAGCTTGTACGACCTTCGGAAGAGGTCGACCGACGAAATTCCCCCAAATCTGAAGGAGATATTCTTGAATAACTTTTTTTGTGAAGGTCGGAGAGACTTGCAAGTAGGCTCTACCCCCACTAAATGGGGTAGCGCGCATCGATCGGTACCATCCTTGAGCTTCTCCGACTTTCGGAAGGGTTAGGGTTAGGGTTAGGGATGAAAGCACATAGGAGAAAGAGATATTCTTAAATAACTTTTTTGTGAAGGTCGGAGAGACTTGCAAGTAGGCTCTACCCCCACTAAATGGGGTAGCGCGCATCGATCGTTACCATCCTTGAGCTTCTCCGACTTTCGGAAGGGTTAGGGTTAGGGTTAGGGATGAAAGCACATAGGAGAAAGAGATATTCTTGAATAACTTTTTTTGTGAAGGTCGGAGAGACTTGCAAGTAGGCTCTACCCCCACTAAATGGGGTAGCGCGCATCGATCGGTACCATCCTTGAGCTTCTCCGACTTTCGGAAGGGTTAGGGTTAGGGTTAGGGATGAAAGCACATAGGAGAAAGAGATATTCTTGAATAACTTTTTTTGTGAAGGTCGGAGAGACTTGAAAAGTGGTTGCATCTGGACTAATTTGGGTCCTGCGGATCGATTGGTACCATCCCCGAGCTTGTACGACCTTCGGAAGAGGTCGACCGACGAAATTCCCTCAAATCTGAGGAGATATTCTTGAATAACTTTTTTTGTGAAGGTCGGAGAGACTTGCAAGTAGGCTCTACCCACACTAAATGGGGTAGCGCGCATCGATCGGTACCATCCTTGAGCTTCTCCGACTTTCGGAAGGGTTAGGGTTAGGGATGAAAGCACATAGGAGAAAGAGATATTCTTGAATAACGTTTTTTGTGAAGGTCGGAGAGACTTGGAAAGTGGTTGCATCTGGACTAATTTGGGTCCTGCGGATCGATTGGTACCATCCCCGAGCTTGTACGACCTTCGGAAGAGGTCGACCGACGAAATTCCCCCAAATCTGAGGAGATATT
The DNA here is from genome assembly GCF_963576545.1 of Limanda limanda. Taxonomy (NCBI): domain Eukaryota; kingdom Metazoa; phylum Chordata; class Actinopteri; order Pleuronectiformes; family Pleuronectidae; genus Limanda; species Limanda limanda. The sequence goes on from NW_026870511.1 coordinate 2,578, forward strand.
CTTGAATAACTTTTTTTGTGAAGGTCGGAGAGACTTGCAAGTAGGCTCTACCCCCACTAAATGGGGTAGCGCGCATCGATCGGTACCATCCTTGAGCTTCTCCGACTTTCGGAAGGGTTAGGGTTAGGGTTAGGGATGAAAGCACATAGGAGAAAGAGATATTCTTGAATAACTTTTTTTGTGAAGGTCGGAGAGACTTGCAAGTAGGCTCTACCCCCACTAAATGGGGTAGCGCGCATCGATCGGTACCATCCTTGAGCTTCTCCGACTTTCGGAAGGGTTAGGGTTAGGGTTAGGGATGAAAGCACATAGGAGAAAGAGATATTCTTGAATAACTTTTTTTGTGAAGGTCGGAGAGACTTGCAAGTAGGCTCTACCCCCACTAAATGGGGTAGCGCGCATCGATCGGTACCATCCTTGAGCTTCTCCGACTTTCGGAAGGGTTAGGGTTAGGGTTAGGGATGAAAGCACATAGGAGAAAGAGATATTCTTGAATAACTTTTTTTGTGAAGGTCGGAGAGACTTGCAAGTAGGCTCTACCCCCACTAAATGGGGTAGCGCGCATCGATCGTTACCATCCTTGAGCTTCTCCGACTTTCGGAAGGGTTAGGGTTAGGGTTAGGGATGAAAGCACATAGGAGAAAGAGATATTCTTGAATAACTTTTTTTGTGAAGGTCGGAGAGACTTGCAAGTAGGCTCTACCCCCACTAAATGGGGTAGCGCGCATCGATCGGTACCATCCTTGAGCTTCTCCGACTTTCGGAAGGGTTAGGGTTAGGGTTAGGGATGAAAGCACATAGGAGAAAGAGATATTCTTGAATAACTTTTTTTGTGAAGGTCGGAGAGACTTGCAAGTAGGCTCTACCCCCACTAAATGGGGTTGCGCGCATCGATCGGTACCATCCTTGAGCTTCTCCGACTTTCGGAAGGGTTAGGGTTAGGGTTAGGGATGAAAGCACATAGGAGAAAGAGATATTCTTGAATAACTTTTTTTGTGAAGGTCGGAGAGACTTGGAAAGTGGTTGCATCTGGACTAATTTGGGTCCTGCGGATCGATTGGTACCATCCCCGAGCTTGTACGACCTTCGGAAGAGGTCGACCGACGAAATTCCCCCAAATCTGAGGAGATATTCTTGAATAACTTTTTTTGTGAAGGTCGGAGAGACTTGCAAGTAGGCTCTACCCCCACTAAATGGGGTAGCGCGCATCGATCGGTACCATCCTTGAGCTTCTCCGACTTTCGGAAGGGTTAGGGTTAGGGTTAGGGATGAAAGCACATAGGAGAAAGAGATATTCTTGAATAACTTTTTTTGTGAAGGTCGGAGAGACTTGAAAAGTGGTTGCATCTGGACTAATTTGGGTCCTGCGGATCGATTGGTACCATCCCCGAGCTTGTACGACCTTCGGAAGAGGTCGACCGACGAAATTCCCTCAAATCTGAGGAGATATTCTTGAATAACTTTTTTTGTGAAGGTCGGAGAGACTTGCAAGTAGGCTCTACCCACACTAAATGGGGTAGCGCGCATCGATCGGTACCATCCTTGAGCTTCTCCGACTTTCGGAAGGGTTAGGGTTAGGGATGAAAGCACATAGGAGAAAGAGATATTCTTGAATAACGTTTTTTGTGAAGGTCGGAGAGACTTGGAAAGTGGTTGCATCTGGACTAATTTGGGTCCTGCGGATCGATTGGTACCATCCCCGAGCTTGTACGACCTTCGGAAGAGGTCGACCGACGAAATTCCCCCAAATCTGAGGAGATATTCTTGAATAACTTTTTTTGTGAAGGTCGGAGAGACTTGCAAGTAGGCTCTACCCCCACTAAATGGGGTAGCGCGCATCGATCGGTACCATCCTTGAGCTTCTCCGACTTTCGGAAGGGTTAGGGTTAGGGTTAGGGATGAAAGCACATAGGAGAAAGAGATATTCTTGAATAACTTTTTTTGTGAAGGTCGGAGAGACTTGCAAGTAGGCTCTACCCCCACTAAATGGGGTAGCGCGCATCGATCGGTACCATCCTTGAGCTTCTCCGACTTTCGGAAGGGTTAGGGTTAGGGTTAGGGATGAAAGCACATAGGAGAAAGAGATATTCTTGAATAACTTTTTTTGTGAAGGTCGGAGAGACTTGCAAGTAGGCTCTACCCCCACTAAATGGGGTTGCGCGCATCGATCGGTACCATCCTTGAGCTTCTCCGACTTTCGGAAGGGTTAGGGTTAGGGTTAGGGATGAAAGCACATAGGAGAAAGAGATATTCTTGAATAACTTTTTTTGTGAAGGTCGGAGAGACTTGCAAGTAGGCTCTACCCCCACTAAATGGGGTAGCGCGCATCGATCGGTACCATCCTTGAGCTTCTCCGACTTTCGGAAGGGTTAGGGTTAGGGTTAGGGATGAAAGCACATAGGAGAAAGAGATATTCTTGAATAACTTTTTTTGTGAAGGTCGGAGAGACTTGCAAGTAGGCTCTACCCCCACTAAATGGGGTTGCGCGCATCGATCGGTACCATCCTTGAGCTTCTCCGACTTTCGGAAGGGTTAGGGTTAGGGTTAGGGATGAAAGCACATAGGAGAAAGAGATATTCTTGAATAACTTTTTTTGTGAAGGTCGGAGAGACTTGGAAAGTGGTTGCATCTGGACTAATTTGGGTCCTGCGGATCGATTGGTACCATCCCCGAGCTTGTACGACCTTCGGAAGAGGTCGACCGACGAAATTCCCCCAAATCTGAGGAGATATTCTTGAATAACTTTTTTTGTGAAGGTCGGAGAGACTTGCAAGTAGGCTCTACCCCCACTAAATGGGGTAGCGCGCATCGATCGGTACCATCCTTGAGCTTCTCCGACTTTCGGAAGGGTTAGGGTTAGGGTTAGGGATGAAAGCACATAGGAGAAAGAGATATTCTTGAATAACTTTTTTTGTGAAGGTCGGAGAGACTTGGAAAGTGGTTGCATCTGGACTAATTTGGGTCCTGCAGATCGATTGGTACCATCCCCGAGCTTGTACGACCTTCGGAAGAGGTCGACCGACGAAATTCCCCCAAATCTGAGGAGATATTCTTGAATAACTTTTTTTGTGAAGGTCGGAGAGACTTGCAAGTAGGCTCTACCCCCACTAAATGGGGTAGCGCGCATCGATCGGTACCATCCTTGAGCTTCTCCGACTTTCGGAAGGGTTAGGGTTAGGGTTAGGGATGAAAGCACATAGGAGAAAGAGATATTCTTGAATAACATTTTTTGTGAAGGTCGGAGAGACTTGGAAAGTGGTTGCATCTGGACTAATTTGGGTCCTGCGGATCGATTGGTACCATCCCCGAGCTTGTACGACCTTCGGAAGAGGTCGACCGACGAAATTCCCCCAAATCTGAGGAGATATTCTTGAATAACTTTTTTTGTGAAGGTCGGAGAGACTTGCAAGTAGGCTCTACCCCCACTAAATGGGGTAGCGCGCATCGATCGGTACCATCCTTGAGCTTCTCCGACTTTCGGAAGGGTTAGGGTTAGGGTTAGGGATGAAAGCACATAGGAGAAAGAGATATTCTTGAATAACTTTTTTTGTGAAGGTCGGAGAGACTTGGAAAGTGGTTGCATCTGGACTAATTTGGGTCCTGCAGATCGATTGGTACCATCCCCGAGCTTGTACGACCTTCGGAAGAGGTCGACCGACGAAATTCCCCCAAATCTGAGGAGATATTCTTGAATAACTTTTTTTGTGAAGGTCGGAGAGACTTGCAAGTAGGCTCTACCCCCACTAAATGGGGTAGCGCGCATCGATCGGTACCATCCTTGAGCTTCTCCGACTTTCGGAAGGGTTAGGGTTAGGGTTAGGGATGAAAGCACATAGGAGAAAGAGATATTCTTGAATAACTTTTTTTGTGAAGGTCGGAGAGACTTGGAAAGTGGTTGCATCTGGACTAATTTGGGTCCTGCGGATCGATTGGTACCATCCCCGAGCTTGTACGACCTTCGGAAGAGGTCGACCGACGAAATTCCCCCAAATCTGAGGAGATATTCTTGAATAACTTTTTTTGTGAAGGTCGGAGAGACTTGCAAGTAGGCTCTACCCCCACTAAATGGGGTAGCGCGCATCGATCGGTACCATCCTTGAGCTTCTCCGACTTTCGGAAGGGTTAGGGTTAGGGTTAGGGATGAAAGCACATAGGAGAAAGAGATATTCTTGAATAACTTTTTTTGTGAAGGTCGGAGAGACTTGCAAGTAGGCTCTACCCCCACTAAATGGGGTAGCGCGCATCGATCGGTACCATCCTTGAGCTTCTCCGACTTTCGGAAGGGTTAGGGTTAGGGTTAGGGATGAAAGCACATAGGAGAAAGAGATATTCTTGAATAACTTTTTTTGTGAAGGTCGGAGAGACTTGCAAGTAGGCTCTACCCCCACTAAATGGGGTTGCGCGCATCGATCGGTACCATCCTTGAGCTTCTCCGACTTTCGGAAGGGTTAGGGTTAGGGTTAGGGATGAAAGCACATAGGAGAAAGAGATATTCTTGAATAACTTTTTTTGTGAAGGTCGGAGAGACTTGGAAAGTGGTTGCATCTGGACTAATTTGGGTCCTGCGGATCGATTGGTACCATCCCCGAGCTTGTACGACCTTCGGAAGAGGTCGACCGACGAAATTCCCCCAAATCTGAGGAGATATTCTTGAATAACTTTTTTTGTGAAGGTCGGAGAGACTTGCAAGTAGGCTCTACCCCCACTAAATGGGGTAGCGCGCATCGATCGTTACCATCCTTGAGCTTCTCCGACTTTCGGAAGGGTTAGGGTTAGGGATGAAAGCACATAGGAGAAAGAGATATTCTTGAATAACTTTTTTTGTGAAGGTCGGAGAGACTTGCAAGTAGGCTCTACCCCCACTAAATGGGGTAGCGCGCATCGATCGGTACCATCCTTGAGCTTCTCCGACTTTCGGAAGGGTTAGGGTTAGGGTTAGGGATGAAAGCACATAGGAGAAAGAGATATTCTTGAATAACTTTTTTTGTGAAGGTCGGAGAGACTTGGAAAGTGGTTGCATCTGGACTAATTTGGGTCCTGCGGATCGATTGGTACCATCCCCGAGCTTGTACGACCTTCGGAAGAGGTCGACCGACGAAATTCCCCCAAATCTGAGGAGATATTCTTGAATAACTTTTTTTGTGAAGGTCGGAGAGACTTGCAAGTAGGCTCTACCCACACTAAATGGGGTAGCGCGCATCGATCGGTACCATCCTTGAGCTTCTCCGACTTTCGGAAGGGTTAGGGTTAGGGTTAGGGATGAAAGCACATAGGAGAAAGAGATATTCTTGAATAACGTTTTTTGTGAAGGTCGGAGAGACTTGGAAAGTGGTTGCATCTGGACTAATTTGGGTCCTGCGGATCGATTGGTACCATCCCCGAGCTTGTACGACCTTCGGAAGAGGTCGACCGACGAAATTCCCCCAAATCTGAGGAGATATTCTTGAATAACTTTTTTTGTGAAGGTCGGAGAGACTTGCAAGTAGGCTCTACCCCCACTAAATGGGGTAGCGCGCATCGATCGGTACCATCCTTGAGCTTCTCCGACTTTCGGAAGGGTTAGGGTTAGGGTTAGGGATGAAAGCACATAGGAGAAAGAGATATTCTTGAATAACTTTTTTTGTGAAGGTCGGAGAGACTTGCAAGTAGGCTCTACCCCCACTAAATGGGGTAGCGCGCATCGATCGGTACCATCCTTGAGCTTCTCCGACTTTCGGAAGGGTTAGGGTTAGGGTTAGGGATGAAAGCACATAGGAGAAAGAGATATTCTTGAATAACTTTTTTTGTGAAGGTCGGAGAGACTTGCAAGTAGGCTCTACCCCCACTAAATGGGGTTGCGCGCATCGATCGGTACCATCCTTGAGCTTCTCCGACTTTCGGAAGGGTTAGGGTTAGGGTTAGGGATGAAAGCACATAGGAGAAAGAGATATTCTTAAATAACTTTTTTTGTGAAGGTCGGAGAGACTTGGAAAGTGGTTGCATCTGGACTAATTTGGGTCCTGCGGATCGATTGGTACCATCCCCGAGCTTGTACGACCTTTGGAAGAGGTCGACCGACGAAATTCCCCCAAATCTGAGGAGATATTCTTGAATAACTTTTTTTGTGAAGGTCGGAGAGACTTGCAAGTAGGCTCTACCCCCACTAAATGGGGTAGCACGCATCGATCGGTACCATCCTTGAGCTTCTCCGACTTTCGGAAGGGTTAGGGTTAGGGTTAGGGATGAAAGCACATAGGAGAAAGAGATATTCTTGAATAACTTTTTTTGTGAAGGTCGGAGAGACTTGGAAAGTGGTTGCATCTGGACTAATTTGGGTCCTGCGGATCGATTGGTACCATCCCCGAGCTTGTACGACCTTCGGAAGAGGTCGACCGACGAAATTCCCCCAAATCTGAGGAGATATTCTTGAATAACTTTTTTTGTGAAGGTCGGAGAGACTTGCAAGTAGGCTCTACCCCCACTAAATGGGGTAGCGCGCATCGATCGGTACCATCCTTGAGCTTCTCCGACTTTCGGAAGGGTTAGGGTTAGGGTTAGGGATGAAAGCACATAGGAGAAAGAGATATTCTTGAATAACTTTTTTTGTGAAGGTCGGAGAGACTTGCAAGTAGGCTCTACCCCCACTAAATGGGGTAGCGCGCATCGATCGGTACCATCCTTGAGCTTCTCCGACTTTCGGAAGGGTTAGGGTTAGGGTTAGGGATGAAAGCACATAGGAGAAAGAGATATTCTTGAATAACTTTTTTTGTGAAGGTCGGAGAGACTTGGAAAGTGGTTGCATCTGGACTAATTTGGGTCCTGCGGATCGATTGGTACCATCCCCGAGCTTGTACGACCTTCGGAAGAGGTCGACCGACGAAATTCCCCCAAATCTGAGGAGATATTCTTGAATAACTTTTTTTGTGAAGGTCGGAGAGACTTGCAAGTAGGCTCTACCCCCACTAAATGGGGTAGCGCGCATCGATCGGTACCATCCTTGAGCTTCTCCGACTTTCGGAAGGGTTAGGGTTGGGGTTAGGGATGAAAGCACATAGGAGAAAGAGATATTCTTGAATAACTTTTTTTGTGAAGGTCGGAGAGACTTGCAAGTAGGCTCTACCCCCACTAAATGGGGTAGCGCGCATCGATCGGTACCATCCTTGAGCTTCTCCGACTTTCGGAAGGGTTAGGGTTAGGGTTAGGGATGAAAGCACATAGGAGAAAGAGATATTCTTGAATAACTTTTTTTGTGAAGGTCGGAGAGACTTGCAAGTAGGCTCTACCCCCACTAAATGGGGTTGCGCGCATCGATCGGTACCATCCTTGAGCTTCTCCGACTTTCGGAAGGGTTAGGGTTAGGGTTAGGGATGAAAGCACATAGGAGAAAGAGATATTCTTGAATAACTTTTTTTGTGAAGGTCGGAGAGACTTGGAAAGTGGTTGCATCTGGACTAATTTGGGTCCTGCGGATCGATTGGTACCATCCCCGAGCTTGTACGACCTTCGGAAGAGGTCGACCGACGAAATTCCCCCAAATCTGAGGAGATATTCTTGAATAACTTTTTTTGTGAAGGTCGGAGAGACTTGCAAGTAGGCTCTACCCCCACTAAATGGGGTAGCGCGCATCGATCAGTACCATCCTTGAGCTTCTCCGACTTTCGGAAGGGTTAGGGTTAGGGTTAGGGATGAAAGCACATAGGAGAAAGAGATATTCTTGAATAACTTTTTTTGTGAAGGTCGGAGAGACTTGGAAAGTGGTTGCATCTGGACTAATTTGGGTCCTGCGGATCGATTGGTACCATCCCCGAGCTTGTACGACCTTCGGAAAAGGTCGACCGACGAAATTCCCCCAAATCTGAGGAGATATTCTTGAATAACTTTTTTTGTGAAGGTCGGAGAGACTTGCAAGTAGGCTCTACCCCCACTAAATGGGGTAGCGCGCATCGATCGGTACCATCCTTGAGCTTCTCCGACTTTCGGAAGGGTTAGGGTTAGGGTTAGGGATGAAAGCACATAGGAGAAAGAGATATTCTTGAATAACTTTTTTTGTGAAGGTCGGAGAGACTTGCAAGTAGGCTCTACCCCCACTAAATGGGGTAGCGCGCATCGATCGGTACCATCCTTGAGCTTCTCCGACTTTCGGAAGGGTTAGGGTTAGGGTTAGGGATGAAAGCACATAGGAGAAAGAGATATTCTTGAATAACTTTTTTTGTGAAGGTCGGAGAGACTTGCAAGTAGGCTCTACCCCCACTAAATGGGGTTGCGCGCATCGATCGGTACCATCCTTGAGCTTCTCCGACTTTCGGAAGGGTTAGGGTTAGGGTTAGGGATGAAAGCACATAGGAGAAAGAGATATTCTTGAATAACTTTTTTTGTGAAGGTCGGAGAGACTTGGAAAGTGGTTGCATCTGGACTAATTTGGGTCCTGCGGATCGATTGGTACCATCCCCGAGCTTGTACGACCTTCGGAAGAGGTCGACCGACGAAATTCCCCCAAATCTGAGGAGATATTCTTGAATAACTTTTTTTGTGAAGGTCGGAGAGACTTGCAAGTAGGCTCTACCCCCACTAAATGGGGTAGCGCGCATCGATCGGTACCATCCTTGAGCTTCTCCGACTTTCGGAAGGGTTAGGGTTAGGGTTAGGGATGAAAGCACATAGGAGAAAGAGATATTCTTGAATAACTTTTTTTGTGAAGGTCGGAGAGACTTGCAAGTAGGCTGTACCCCCACTAAATGGGGTAGCGCGCATCGATCGGTACCATCCTTGAGCTTCTCCGACTTTCGGAAGGGTTAGGGTTAGGGTTAGGGATGAAAGCACATAGGAGAAAGAGATATTCTTGAATAACTTTTTTTGTGAAGGTCGGAGAGACTTGCAAGTAGGCTCTACCCCCACTAAATGGGGTTGCGCGCATCGATCGGTACCATCCTTGAGCTTCTCCGACTTTCGGAAGGGTTAGGGTTAGGGTTAGGGATGAAAGCACATAGGAGAAAGAGATATTCTTGAATAACTTTTTTTGTGAAGGTCGGAGAGACTTGGAAAGTGGTTGCATCTGGACTAATTTGGGTCCTGCGGATCGATTGGTACCATCCCCGAGCTTGTACGACCTTCGGAAGAGGTCGACCGACGAAATTCCCCCAAATCTGAGGAGATATTCTTGAATAACTTTTTTTGTGAAGGTCGGAGAGACTTGCAAGTAGGCTCTACCCCCACTAAATGGGGTAGCGCGCATCGATCGTTACCATCCTTGAGCTTCTCCGACTTTCGGAAGGGTTAGGGTTAGGGTTAGGGATGAAAGCACATAGGAGAAAGAGATATTCTTGAATAACTTTTTTTGTGAAGGTCGGAGAGACTTGCAAGTAGGCTCTACCCCCACTAAATGGGGTAGCGCGCATCGATCGGTACCATCCTTGAGCTTCTCCGACTTTCGGAAGGGTTAGGGTTAGGGTTAGGGATGAAAGCACATAGGAGAAAGAGATATTCTTGAATAACTTTTTTTGTGAAGGTCGGAGAGACTTGAAAAGTGGTTGCATCTGGACTAATTTGGGTCCTGCGGATCGATTGGTACCATCCCCGAGCTTGTACGACCTTCGGAAGAGGTCGACCGACGAAATTCCCCCAAATCTGAGGAGATATTCTTGAATAACTTTTTTTGTGAAGGTCGGAGAGACTTGCAAGTAGGCTCTACCCACACTAAATGGGGTAGCGCGCATCGATCGGTACCATCCTTGAGCTTCTCCGACTTTCGGAAGGGTTAGGGTTAGGGTTAGGGATGAAAGCACATAGGAGAAAGAGATATTCTTGAATAACGTTTTTTGTGAAGGTCGGAGAGACTTGGAAAGTGGTTGCATCTGGACTAATTTGGGTCCTGCGGATCGATTGGTACCATCCCCGAGCTTGTACGACCTTCGGAAGAGGTCGACCGACGAAATTCCCCCAAATCTGAGGAGATATTCTTGAATAACTTTTTTTGTGAAGGTCGGAGAGACTTGCAAGTAGGCTCTACCCCCACTAAATGGGGTAGCGCGCATCGATCGGTACCATCCTTGAGCTTCTCCGACTTTCGGAAGGGTTAGGGTTAGGGTTAGGGATGAAAGCACATAGGAGAAAGAGATATTCTTGAATAACTTTTTTTGTGAAGGTCGGAGAGACTTGCAAGTAGGCTCTACCCCCACTAAATGGGGTAGCGCGCATCGATCGGTACCATCCTTGAGCTTCTCCGACTTTCGGAAGGGTTAGGGTTAGGGTTAGGGATGAAAGCACATAGGAGAAAGAGATATTCTTGAATAACTTTTTTTGTGAAGGTCGGAGAGACTTGCAAGTAGGCTCTACCCCCACTAAATGGGGTTGCGCGCATCGATCGGTACCATCCTTGAGCTTCTCCGACTTTCGGAAGGGTTAGGGTTAGGGTTAGGGATGAAAGCACATAGGAGAAAGAGATATTCTTAAATAACTTTTTTTGTGAAGGTCGGAGAGACTTGGAAAGTGGTTGCATCTGGACTAATTTGGGTCCTGCGGATCGATTGGTACCATCCCCGAGCTTGTACGACCTTCGGAAGAGGTCGACCGACGAAATTCCCCCAAATCTGAGGAGATATTCTTGAATAACTTTTTTTGTGAAGGTCGGAGAGACTTGCAAGTAGGCTCTACCCCCACTAAATGGGGTAGCGCGCATCGATCGGTACCATCCTTGAGCTTCTCCGACTTTCGGAAGGGTTAGGGTTAGGGTTAGGGATGAAAGCACATAGGAGAAAGAGATATTCTTGAATAACTTTTTTTGTGAAGGTCGGAGAGACTTGGAAAGTGGTTGCATCTGGACTAATTTGGGTCCTGCGGATCGATTGGTACCATCCCCGAGCTTGTACGACCTTCGGAAGAGGTCGACCGACGAAATTCCCCCAAATCTGAGGAGATATTCTTGAATAACTTTTTTTGTGAAGGTCGGAGAGACTTGCAAGTAGGCTCTACCCCCACTAAATGGGGTAGCGCGCATCGATCGGTACCATCCTTGAGCTTCTCCGACTTTCGGAAGGGTTAGGGTTAGGGTTAGGGATGAAAGCACATAGGAGAAAGAGATATTCTTGAATAACTTTTTTTGTGAAGGTCGGAGAGACTTGCAAGTAGGCTCTACCCCCACTAAATGGGGTAGCGCGCATCGATCGGTACCATCCTTGAGCTTCTCCGACTTTCGGAAGGGTTAGGGTTAGGGTTAGGGATGAAAGCACATAGGAGAAAGAGATATTCTTGAATAACTTTTTTTGTGAAGGTCGGAGAGACTTGCAAGTAGGCTCTACCCCCACTAAATGGGGTTGCGCGCATCGATCGGTACCATCCTTGAGCTTCTCCGACTTTCGGAAGGGTTAGGGTTAGGGTTAGGGATGAAAGCACATAGGAGAAAGAGATATTCTTGAATAACTTTTTTTGTGAAGGTCGGAGAGACTTGGAAAGTGGTTGCATCTGGACTAATTTGGGTCCTGCGGATCGATTGGTACCATCCCCGAGCTTGTACGACCTTCGGAAGAGGTCGACCGACGAAATTCCCCCAAATCTGAGGAGATATTCTTGAATAACTTTTTTTGTGAAGGTCGGAGAGACTTGCAAGTAGGCTCTACCCCCACTAAATGGGGTAGCGCGCATCGATCGGTACCATCCTTGAGCTTCTCCGACTTTCGGAAGGGTTAGGGTTAGGGTTAGGGATGAAAGCACATAGGAGAAAGAGATATTCTTGAATAACTTTTTTTGTGAAGGTCGGAGAGACTTGCAAGTAGGCTCTACCCCCACTAAATGGGGTAGCGCGCATCGATCGGTACCATCCTTGAGCTTCTCCGACTTTCGGAAGGGTTAGGGTTAGGGTTAGGGATGAAAGCACATAGGAGAAAGAGATATTCTTGAATAACTTTTTTTGTGAAGGTCGGAGAGACTTGCAAGTAGGCTCTACCCCCACTAAATGGGGTTGCGCGCATCGATCGGTACCATCCTTGAGCTTCTCCGACTTTCGGAAGGGTTAGGGTTAGGGTTAGGGATGAAAGCACATAGGAGAAAGAGATATTCTTGAATAACTTTTTTTGTGAAGGTCGGAGAGACTTGGAAAGAGGTTGCATCTGGACTAATTTGGGTCCTGCGGATCGATTGGTACCATCCCCGAGCTTGTACGACCTTCGGAAGAGGTCGACCGACGAAATTCCCCCAAATCTGAGGAGATATTCTTGAATAACTTTTTTTGTGAAGGTCGGAGAGACTTGCAAGTAGGCTCTACCCCCACTAAATGGGGTAGCGCGCATCGATCAGTACCATCCTTGAGCTTCTCCGACTTTCGGAAGGGTTAGGGTTAGGGTTAGGGATGAAAGCACATAGGAGAAAGAGATATTCTTGAATAACTTTTTTTGTGAAGGTCGGAGAGACTTGGAAAGTGGTTGCATCTGGACTAATTTGGGTCCTGCGGATCGATTGGTACCATCCCCGAGCTTGTACGACCTTCGGAAGAGGTCGACCGACGAAATTCCCCCAAATCTGAGGAGATATTCTTGAATAACTTTTTTTGTGAAGGTCGGAGAGACTTGCAAGTAGGCTCTACCCCCACTAAATGGGGTAGCGCGCATCGATCGGTACCATCCTTGAGCTTCTCCGACTTTCGGAAGGGTTAGGGTTAGGGATGAAAGCACATAGGAGAAAGAGATATTCTTGAATAACTTTTTTTGTGAAGGTCGGAGAGACTTGCAAGTAGGCTCTACCCCCACTAAATGGGGTAGCGCGCATCGATCGGTACCATCCTTGAGCTTCTCCGACTTTCGGAAGGGTTAGGGTTAGGGTTAGGGATGAAAGCACATAGGAGAAAGAGATATTCTTGAATAACTTTTTTTGTGAAGGTCGGAGAGACTTGGAAAGTGGTTGCATCTGGACTAATTTGGGTCCTGCGGATCGATTGGTACCATCCCCGAGCTTGTACGACCTTCGGAAGAGGTCGACCGACGAAATTCCCCCAAATCTGAGGAGATATTCTTGAATAACTTTTTTTGTGAAGGTCGGAGAGACTTGCAAGTAGGCTCTACCCCCACTAAATGGGGTAGCGCGCATCGATCGGTACCATCCTTGAGCTTCTCCGACTTTCGGAAGGGTTAGGGTTAGGGTTAGGGATGAAAGCACATAGGAGAAAGAGATATTCTTGAATAACTTTTTTTGTGAAGGTCGGAAGACTTGGAAAGTGGTTGCATCTGGACTAATTTGGGTCCTGCGGATCGATTGGTACCATCCCCGAGCTTGTACGACCTTCGGAAGAGGTCGACCGACGAAATTCCCCCAAATCTGAGGAGATATTCTTGAATAACTTTTTTTGTGAAGGTCGGAGAGACTTGCAAGTAGGCTCTACCCCCACTAAATGGGGTAGCGCGCATCGATCGGTACCATCCTTGAGCTTCTCCGACTTTCGGAAGGGTTAGGGTTAGGGTTAGGGATGAAAGCACATAGGAGAAAGAGATATTCTTGAATAACTTTTTTTGTGAAGGTCGGAGAGACTTGGAAAGTGGTTGCATCTGGACTAATTTGGGTCCTGCGGATCGATTGGTACCATCCCCGAGCTTGTACGACCTTCGGAAGAGGTCGACCGACGAAATTCCCCCAAATCTGAGGAGATATTCTTGAATAACTTTTTTTGTGAAGGTCGGAGAGACTTGCAAGTAGGCTCTACCCCCACTAAATGGGGTAGCGCGCATCGATCGGTACCATCCTTGAGCTTCTCCGACTTTCGGAAGGGTTAGGGTTAGGGTTAGGGATGAAAGCACATAGGAGAAAGAGATATTCTTGAATAACTTTTTTTGTGAAGGTCGGAGAGACTTGCAAGTAGGCTCTACCCCCACTAAATGGGGTAGCGCGCATCGATCGGTACCATCCTTGAGCTTCTCCGACTTTCGGAAGGGTTAGGGTTAGGGTTAGGGATGAAAGCACATAGGAGAAAGAGATATTCTTGAATAACTTTTTTTGTGAAGGTCGGAGAGACTTGCAAGTAGGCTCTACCCCCACTAAATGGGGTTGCGCGCATCGATCGGTACCATCCTTGAGCTTCTCCGACTTTCGGAAGGGTTAGGGTTAGGGTTAGGGATGAAAGCACATAGGAGAAAGAGATATTCTTGAATAACTTTTTTTGTGAAGGTCGGAGAGACTTGGAAAGTGGTTGCATCTGGACTAATTTGGGTCCTGCGGATCGATTGGTACCATCCCCGAGCTTGTACGACCTTCGGAAGAGGTCGACCGACGAAATTCCCCCAAATCTGAGGAGATATTCTTGAATAACTTTTTTTGTGAAGGTCGGAGAGACTTGCAAGTAGGCTCTACCCCCACTAAATGGGGTAGCGCGCATCGATCGTTACCATCCTTGAGCTTCTCCGACTTTCGGAAGGGTTAGGGTTAGGGTTAGGGATGAAAGCACATAGGAGAAAGAGATATTCTTGAATAACTTTTTTTGTGAAGGTCGGAGAGACTTGCAAGTAGGCTCTACCCCCACTAAATGGGGTAGCGCGCATCGATCGGTACCATCCTTGAGCTTCTCCGACTTTCGGAAGGGTTAGGGTTAGGGTTAGGGATGAAAGCACATAGGAGAAAGAGATATTCTTGAATAACTTTTTTGTGAAGGTCGGAGAGACTTGGAAAGTGGTTGCATCTGGACTAATTTGGGTCCTGCGGATCGATTGGTACCATCCCCGAGCTTGTACGACCTTCGGAAGAGGTCGACCGACGAAATTCCCCCAAATCTGAGGAGATATTCTTGAATAACTTTTTTTGTGAAGGTCGGAGAGACTTGCAAGTAGGCTCTACCCACACTAAATGGGGTAGCGCGCATCGATCGGTACCATCCTTGAGCTTCTCCGACTTTCGGAAGGGTTAGGGTTAGGGTTAGGGATGAAAGCACATAGGAGAAAGAGATATTCTTGAATAACGTTTTTTGTGAAGGTCGGAGAGACTTGGAAAGTGGTTGCATCTGGACTAATTTGGGTCCTGCGGATCGATTGGTACCATCCCCGAGCTTGTACGACCTTCGGAAGAGGTCGACCGACGAAATTCCCCCAAATCTGAGGAGATATTCTTGAATAACTTTTTTTGTGAAGGTCGGAGAGACTTGCAAGTAGGCTCTACCCCCACTAAATGGGGTAGCGCGCATCGATCAGTACCATCCTTGAGCTTCTCCGACTTTCGGAAGGGTTAGGGTTAGGGTTAGGGATGAAAGCACATAGGAGAAAGAGATATTCTTGAATAACTTTTTTTGTGAAGGTCGGAGAGACTTGGAAAGTGGTTGCATCTGGACTAATTTGGGTCCTGCGGATCGATTGGTACCATCCCCGAGCTTGTACGACCTTCGGAAGAGGTCGACCGACGAAATTCCCCCAAATCTGAGGAGATATTCTTGAATAACTTTTTTTGTGAAGGTCGGAGAGACTTGCAAGTAGGCTCTACCCCC
Source organism: Limanda limanda (assembly GCF_963576545.1). NCBI lineage: Eukaryota > Metazoa > Chordata > Actinopteri > Pleuronectiformes > Pleuronectidae > Limanda > Limanda limanda. The sequence goes on from NW_026870511.1 coordinate 18,005, forward strand.
ACTAAATGGGGTAGCGCGCATCGATCGGTACCATCCTTGAGCTTCTCCGACTTTCGGAAGGGTTAGGGTTAGGGATGAAAGCACATAGGAGAAAGAGATATTCTTGAATAACTTTTTTTGTGAAGGTCGGAGAGACTTGCAAGTAGGCTCTACCCCCACTAAATGGGGTAGCGCGCATCGATCGGTACCATCCTTGAGCTTCTCCGACTTTCGGAAGGGTTAGGGTTAGGGTTAGGGATGAAAGCACATAGGAGAAAGAGATATTCTTGAATAACTTTTTTTGTGAAGGTCGGAGAGACTTGGAAAGTGGTTGCATCTGGACTAATTTGGGTCCTGCGGATCGATTGGTACCATCCCCGAGCTTGTACGACCTTCGGAAGAGGTCGACCGACGAAATTCCCCCAAATCTGAGGAGATATTCTTGAATAACTTTTTTTGTGAAGGTCGGAGAGACTTGCAAGTAGGCTCTACCCCCACTAAATGGGGTAGCGCGCATCGATCGGTACCATCCTTGAGCTTCTCCGACTTTCGGAAGGGTTAGGGTTAGGGTTAGGGATGAAAGCACATAGGAGAAAGAGATATTCTTGAATAACTTTTTTTGTGAAGGTCGGAGAGACTTGGAAAGTGGTTGCATCTGGACTAATTTGGGTCCTGCGGATCGATTGGTACCATCCCCGAGCTTGTACGACCTTCGGAAGAGGTCGACCGACGAAATTCCCCCAAATCTGAGGAGATATTCTTGAATAACTTTTTTTGTGAAGGTCGGAGAGACTTGCAAGTAGGCTCTACCCCCACTAAATGGGGTAGCGCGCATCGATCGGTACCATCCTTGAGCTTCTCCGACTTTCGGAAGGGTTAGGGTTAGGGTTAGGGATGAAAGCACATAGGAGAAAGAGATATTCTTGAATAACTTTTTTTGTGAAGGTCGGAGAGACTTGGAAAGTGGTTGCATCTGGACTAATTTGGGTCCTGCGGATCGATTGGTACCATCCCCGAGCTTGTACGACCTTCGGAAGAGGTCGACCGACGAAATTCCCCCAAATCTGAGGAGATATTCTTGAATAACTTTTTTTGTGAAGGTCGGAGAGACTTGCAAGTAGGCTCTACCCCCACTAAATGGGGTAGCGCGCATCGATCGGTACCATCCTTGAGCTTCTCCGACTTTCGGAAGGGTTAGGGTTAGGGTTAGGGATGAAAGCACATAGGAGAAAGAGATATTCTTGAATAACTTTTTTTGTGAAGGTCGGAGAGACTTGCAAGTAGGCTCTACCCCCACTAAATGGGGTAGCGCGCATCGATCGGTACCATCCTTGAGCTTCTCCGACTTTCGGAAGGGTTAGGGTTAGGGTTAGGGATGAAAGCACATAGGAGAAAGAGATATTCTTGAATAACTTTTTTTGTGAAGGTCGGAGAGACTTGCAAGTAGGCTCTACCCCCACTAAATGGGGTTGCGCGCATCGATCGGTACCATCCTTGAGCTTCTCCGACTTTCGGAAGGGTTAGGGTTAGGGTTAGGGATGAAAGCACATAGGAGAAAGAGATATTCTTGAATAACTTTTTTTGTGAAGGTCGGAGAGACTTGGAAAGTGGTTGCATCTGGACTAATTTGGGTCCTGCGGATCGATTGGTACCATCCCCGAGCTTGTACGACCTTCGGAAGAGGTCGACCGACGAAATTCCCCCAAATCTGAGGAGATATTCTTGAATAACTTTTTTTGTGAAGGTCGGAGAGACTTGCAAGTAGGCTCTACCCCCACTAAATGGGGTAGCGCGCATCGATCGTTACCATCCTTGAGCTTCTCCGACTTTCGGAAGGGTTAGGGTTAGGGTTAGGGATGAAAGCACATAGGAGAAAGAGATATTCTTGAATAACTTTTTTTGTGAAGGTCGGAGAGACTTGCAAGTAGGCTCTACCCCCACTAAATGGGGTAGCGCGCATCGATCGGTACCATCCTTGAGCTTCTCCGACTTTCGGAAGGGTTAGGGTTAGGGTTAGGGATGAAAGCACATAGGAGAAAGAGATATTCTTGAATAACTTTTTTTGTGAAGGTCGGAGAGACTTGGAAAGTGGTTGCATCTGGACTAATTTGGGTCCTGCGGATCGATTGGTACCATCCCCGAGCTTGTACGACCTTCGGAAGAGGTCGACCGACGAAATTCCCCCAAATCTGAGGAGATATTCTTGAATAACTTTTTTTGTGAAGGTCGGAGAGACTTGCAAGTAGGCTCTACCCACACTAAATGGGGTAGCGCGCATCGATCGGTACCATCCTTGAGCTTCTCCGACTTTCGGAAGGGTTAGGGTTAGGGTTAGGGATGAAAGCACATAGGAGAAAGAGATATTCTTGAATAACGTTTTTTGTGAAGGTCGGAGAGACTTGGAAAGTGGTTGCATCTGGACTAATTTGGGTCCTGCGGATCGATTGGTACCATCCCCGAGCTTGTACGACCTTCGGAAGAGGTCGACCGACGAAATTCCCCCAAATCTGAGGAGATATTCTTGAATAACTTTTTTTGTGAAGGTCGGAGAGACTTGCAAGTAGGCTCTACCCCCACTAAATGGGGTAGCGCGCATCGATCGGTACCATCCTTGAGCTTCTCCGACTTTCGGAAGGGTTAGGGTTAGGGTTAGGGATGAAAGCACATAGGAGAAAGAGATATTCTTGAATAACTTTTTTTGTGAAGGTCGGAGAGACTTGCAAGTAGGCTCTACCCCCACTAAATGGGGTAGCGCGCATCGATCGGTACCATCCTTGAGCTTCTCCGACTTTCGGAAGGGTTAGGGTTAGGGTTAGGGATGAAAGCACATAGGAGAAAGAGATATTCTTGAATAACTTTTTTTGTGAAGGTCGGAGAGACTTGCAAGTAGGCTCTACCCCCACTAAATGGGGTTGCGCGCATCGATCGGTACCATCCTTGAGCTTCTCCGACTTTCGGAAGGGTTAGGGTTAGGGTTAGGGATGAAAGCACATAGGAGAAAGAGATATTCTTGAATAACTTTTTTTGTGAAGGTCGGAGAGACTTGGAAAGTGGTTGCATCTGGACTAATTTGGGTCCTGCGGATCGATTGGTACCATCCCCGAGCTTGTACGACCTTCGGAAGAGGTCGACCGACGAAATTCCCCCAAATCTGAGGAGATATTCTTGAATAACTTTTTTTGTGAAGGTCGGAGAGACTTGCAAGTAGGCTCTACCCCCACTAAATGGGGTAGCGCGCATCGATCGGTACCATCCTTGAGCTTCTCCGACTTTCGGAAGGGTTAGGGTTAGGGTTAGGGATGAAAGCACATAGGAGAAAGAGATATTCTTGAATAACTTTTTTTGTGAAGGTCGGAGAGACTTGCAAGTAGGCTCTACCCCCACTAAATGGGGTAGCGCGCATCGATCGGTACCATCCTTGAGCTTCTCCGACTTTCGGAAGGGTTAGGGTTAGGGTTAGGGATGAAAGCACATAGGAGAAAGAGATATTCTTGAATAACTTTTTTTGTGAAGGTCGGAGAGACTTGCAAGTAGGCTCTACCCCCACTAAATGGGGTTGCGCGCATCGATCGGTACCATCCTTGAGCTTCTCCGACTTTCGGAAGGGTTAGGGTTAGGGTTAGGGATGAAAGCACATAGGAGAAAGAGATATTCTTGAATAACTTTTTTTGTGAAGGTCGGAGAGACTTGGAAAGTGGTTGCATCTGGACTAATTTGGGTCCTGCGGATCGATTGGTACCATCCCCGAGCTTGTACGACCTTCGGAAGAGGTCGACCGACGAAATTCCCCCAAATCTGAGGAGATATTCTTGAATAACTTTTTTTGTGAAGGTCGGAGAGACTTGCAAGTAGGCTCTACCCCCACTAAATGGGGTAGCGCGCATCGATCGGTACCATCCTTGAGCTTCTCCGACTTTCGGAAGGGTTAGGGTTAGGGTTAGGGATGAAAGCACATAGGAGAAAGAGATATTCTTGAATAACTTTTTTTGTGAAGGTCGGAGAGACTTGCAAGTAGGCTCTACCCCCACTAAATGGGGTAGCGCGCATCGATCGGTACCATCCTTGAGCTTCTCCGACTTTCGGAAGGGTTAGGGTTAGGGTTAGGGATGAAAGCACATAGGAGAAAGAGATATTCTTGAATAACTTTTTTTGTGAAGGTCGGAGAGACTTGCAAGTAGGCTCTACCCCCACTAAATGGGGTTGCGCGCATCGATCGGTACCATCCTTGAGCTTCTCCGACTTTCGGAAGGGTTAGGGTTAGGGTTAGGGATGAAAGCACATAGGAGAAAGAGATATTCTTGAATAACTTTTTTTGTGAAGGTCGGAGAGACTTGGAAAGTGGTTGCATCTGGACTAATTTGGGTCCTGCGGATCGATTGGTACCATCCCCGAGCTTGTACGACCTTCGGAAGAGGTCGACCGACGAAATTCCCCCAAATCTGAGGAGATATTCTTGAATAACTTTTTTTGTGAAGGTCGGAGAGACTTGCAAGTAGGCTCTACCCCCACTAAATGGGGTAGCGCGCATCGATCGTTACCATCCTTGAGCTTCTCCGACTTTCGGAAGGGTTAGGGTTAGGGTTAGGGATGAAAGCACATAGGAGAAAGAGATATTCTTGAATAACTTTTTTTGTGAAGGTCGGAGAGACTTGCAAGTAGGCTCTACCCCCACTAAATGGGGTAGCGCGCATCGATCGGTACCATCCTTGAGCTTCTCCGACTTTCGGAAGGGTTAGGGTTAGGGTTAGGGATGAAAGCACATAGGAGAAAGAGATATTCTTGAATAACTTTTTTTGTGAAGGTCGGAGAGACTTGGAAAGTGGTTGCATCTGGACTAATTTGGGTCCTGCGGATCGATTGGTACCATCCCCGAGCTTGTACGACCTTCGGAAGAGGTCGACCGACGAAATTCCCCCAAATCTGAGGAGATATTCTTGAATAACTTTTTTTGTGAAGGTCGGAGAGACTTGCAAGTAGGCTCTACCCACACTAAATGGGGTAGCGCGCATCGATCGGTACCATCCTTGAGCTTCTCCGACTTTCGGAAGGGTTAGGGTTAGGGTTAGGGATGAAAGCACATAGGAGAAAGAGATATTCTTGAATAACGTTTTTTGTGAAGGTCGGAGAGACTTGGAAAGTGGTTGCATCTGGACTAATTTGGGTCCTGCGGATCGATTGGTACCATCCCCGAGCTTGTACGACCTTCGGAAGAGGTCGACCGACGAAATTCCCCCAAATCTGAGGAGATATTCTTGAATAACTTTTTTTGTGAAGGTCGGAGAGACTTGCAAGTAGGCTCTACCCCCACTAAATGGGGTAGCGCGCATCGATCGGTACCATCCTTGAGCTTCTCCGACTTTCGGAAGGGTTAGGGTTAGGGTTAGGGATGAAAGCACATAGGAGAAAGAGATATTCTTGAATAACTTTTTTTGTGAAGGTCGGAGAGACTTGCAAGTAGGCTCTACCCCCACTAAATGGGGTAGCGCGCATCGATCGGTACCATCCTTGAGCTTCTCCGACTTTCGGAAGGGTTAGGGTTAGGGTTAGGGATGAAAGCACATAGGAGAAAGAGATATTCTTGAATAACTTTTTTTGTGAAGGTCGGAGAGACTTGCAAGTAGGCTCTACCCCCACTAAATGGGGTTGCGCGCATCGATCGGTACCATCCTTGAGCTTCTCCGACTTTCGGAAGGGTTAGGGTTAGGGTTAGGGATGAAAGCACATAGGAGAAAGAGATATTCTTAAATAACTTTTTTTGTGAAGGTCGGAGAGACTTGGAAAGTGGTTGCATCTGGACTAATTTGGGTCCTGCGGATCGATTGGTACCATCCCCGAGCTTGTACGACCTTCGGAAGAGGTCGACCGACGAAATTCCCTTAAATCTGAGGAGATATTCTTGAATAACTTTTTTTGTGAAGGTCGGAGAGACTTGCAAGTAGGCTCTACCCCCACTAAATGGGGTAACGCGCATCGATCGGTACCATCCTTGAGCTTCTCCGACTTTCGGAAGGGTTAGGGTTAGGGTTAGGGATGAAAGCACATAGGAGAAAGAGATATTCTTGAATAACTTTTTTTGTGAAGGTCGGAGAGACTTGGAAAGTGGTTGCATCTGGACTAATTTGGGTCCTGCGGATCGATTGGTACCATCCCCGAGCTTGTACGACCTTCGGAAGAGGTCGACCGACGAAATTCCCCCAAATCTGAGGAGATATTCTTGAATAACTTTTTTTGTGAAGGTCGGAGAGACTTGCAAGTAGGCTCTACCCACACTAAATGGGGTAGCGCGCATCGATCGGTACCATCCTTGAGCTTCTCCGACTTTCGGAAGGGTTAGGGTTAGGGTTAGGGATGAAAGCACATAGGAGAAAGAGATATTCTTGAATAACTTTTTTTGTGAAGGTCGGAGAGACTTGCAAGTAGGCTCTACCCCCACTAAATGGGGTAGCGCGCATCGATCGGTACCATCCTTGAGCTTCTCCGACTTTCGGAAGGGTTAGGGTTAGGGTTAGGGATGAAAGCACATAGGAGAAAGAGATATTCTTGAATAACTTTTTTTGTGAAGGTCGGAGAGACTTGCAAGTAGGCTCTACCCCCACTAAATGGGGTTGCGCGCATCGATCGGTACCATCCTTGAGCTTCTCCGACTTTTGGAAGGGTTAGGGTTAGGGTTAGGGATGAAAGCACATAGGAGAAAGAGATATTCTTGAATAACTTTTTTTGTGAAGGTCGGAGAGACTTGGAAAGTGGTTGCATCTGGACTAATTTGGGTCCTGCGGATCGATTGGTACCATCCCCGAGCTTGTACGACCTTCGGAAGAGGTCGACCGACGAAATTCCCCCAAATCTGAGGAGATATTCTTGAATAACTTTTTTTGTGAAGGTCGGAGAGACTTGCAAGTAGGCTCTACCCCCACTAAATGGGGTAGCGCGCATCGATCGGTACCATCCTTGAGCTTCTCCGACTTTCGGAAGGGTTAGGGTTAGGGTTAGGGATGAAAGCACATAGGAGAAAGAGATATTCTTGAATAACTTTTTTTGTGAAGGTCGGAGAGACTTGCAAGTAGGCTCTACCCCCACTAAATGGGGTAGCGCGCATCGATCGGTACCATCCTTGAGCTTCTCCGACTTTCGGAAGGGTTAGGGTTAGGGTTAGGGATGAAAGCACATAGGAGAAAGAGATATTCTTGAATAACTTTTTTTGTGAAGGTCGGAGAGACTTGCAAGTAGGCTCTACCCCCACTAAATGGGGTTGCGCGCATCGATCGGTACCATCCTTGAGCTTCTCCGACTTTCGGAAGGGTTAGGGTTAGGGTTAGGGATGAAAGCACATAGGAGAAAGAGATATTCTTGAATAACTTTTTTTGTGAAGGTCGGAGAGACTTGGAAAGTGGTTGCATCTGGACTAATTTGGGTCCTGCGGATCGATTGGTACCATCCCCGAGCTTGTACGACCTTCGGAAGAGGTCGACCGACGAAATTCCCCCAAATCTGAGGAGATATTCTTGAATAACTTTTTTTGTGAAGGTCGGAGAGACTTGCAAGTAGGCTCTACCCCCACTAAATGGGGTAGCGCGCATCGATCGTTACCATCCTTGAGCTTCTCCGACTTTCGGAAGGGTTAGGGTTAGGGTTAGGGATGAAAGCACATAGGAGAAAGAGATATTCTTGAATAACTTTTTTTGTGAAGGTCGGAGAGACTTGCAAGTAGGCTCTACCCCCACTAAATGGGGTAGCGCGCATCGATCGGTACCATCCTTGAGCTTCTCCGACTTTCGGAAGGGTTAGGGTTAGGGTTAGGGATGAAAGCACATAGGAGAAAGAGATATTCTTGAATAACTTTTTTTGTGAAGGTCGGAGAGACTTGGAAAGTGGTTGCATCTGGACTAATTTGGGTCCTGCGGATCGATTGGTACCATCCCCGAGCTTGTACGACCTTCGGAAGAGGTCGACCGACGAAATTCCCCCAAATCTGAGGAGATATTCTTGAATAACTTTTTTTGTGAAGGTCGGAGAGACTTGCAAGTAGGCTCTACCCACACTAAATGGGGTAGCGCGCATCGATCGGTACCATCCTTGAGCTTCTCCGACTTTCGGAAGGGTTAGGGTTAGGGTTAGGGATGAAAGCACATAGGAGAAAGAGATATTCTTGAATAACGTTTTTTGTGAAGGTCGGAGAGACTTGGAAAGTGGTTGCATCTGGACTAATTTGGGTCCTGCGGATCGATTGGTACCATCCCCGAGCTTGTACGACCTTCGGAAGAGGTCGACCGACGAAATTCCCCCAAATCTGAGGAGATATTCTTGAATAACTTTTTTTGTGAAGGTCGGAGAGACTTGCAAGTAGGCTCTACCCCCACTAAATGGGGTAGCGCGCATCGATCGGTACCATCCTTGAGCTTCTCCGACTTTCGGAAGGGTTAGGGTTAGGGTTAGGGATGAAAGCACATAGGAGAAAGAGATATTCTTGAATAACTTTTTTTGTGAAGGTCGGAGAGACTTGCAAGTAGGCTCTACCCCCACTAAATGGGGTAGCGCGCATCGATCGGTACCATCCTTGAGCTTCTCCGACTTTCGGAAGGGTTAGGGTTAGGGTTAGGGATGAAAGCACATAGGAGAAAGAGATATTCTTGAATAACTTTTTTTGTGAAGGTCGGAGAGACTTGCAAGTAGGCTCTACCCCCACTAAATGGGGTTGCGCACATCGATCGGTACCATCCTTGAGCTTCTCCGACTTTCGGAAGGGTTAGGGTTAGGGTTAGGGATGAAAGCACATAGGAGAAAGAGATATTCTTAAATAACTTTTTTTGTGAAGGTCGGAGAGACTTGGAAAGTGGTTGCATCTGGACTAATTTGGGTCCTGCGGATCGATTGGTACCATCCCCGAGCTTGTACGACCTTCGGAAGAGGTCGACCGACGAAATTCCCCCAAATCTGAGGAGATATTCTTGAATAACTTTTTTTGTGAAGGTCGGAGAGACTTGCAAGTAGGCTCTACCCCCACTAAATGGGGTAACGCGCATCGATCGGTACCATCCTTGAGCTTCTCCGACTTTCGGAAGGGTTAGGGTTAGGGTTAGGGATGAAAGCACATAGGAGAAAGAGATATTCTTGAATAACTTTTTTTGTGAAGGTCGGAGAGACTTGGAAAGTGGTTGCATCTGGACTAATTTGGGTCCTGCGGATCGATTGGTACCATCCCCGAGCTTGTACGACCTTCGGAAGAGGTCGACCGACGAAATTCCCCCAAATCTGAGGAGATATTCTTGAATAACTTTTTTTGTGAAGGTCGGAGAGACTTGCAAGTAGGCTCTACCCCCACTAAATGGGGTAGCGCGCATCGATCGGTACCATCCTTGAGCTTCTCCGACTTTCGGAAGGGTTAGGGTTAGGGTTAGGGATGAAAGCACATAGGAGAAAGAGATATTCTTGAATAACTTTTTTTGTGAAGGTCGGAGAGACTTGCAAGTAGGCTCTACCCCCACTAAATGGGGTAGCGCGCATCGATCGGTACCATCCTTGAGCTTCTCCGACTTTCGGAAGGGTTAGGGTTAGGGTTAGGGATGAAAGCACATAGGAGAAAGAGATATTCTTGAATAACTTTTTTTGTGAAGGTCGGAGAGACTTGCAAGTAGGCTCTACCCCCACTAAATGGGGTTGCGCGCATCGATCGGTACCATCCTTGAGCTTCTCCGACTTTCGGAAGGGTTAGGGTTAGGGTTAGGGATGAAAGCACATAGGAGAAAGAGATATTCTTGAATAACTTTTTTTGTGAAGGTCGGAGAGACTTGGAAAGTGGTTGCATCTGGACTAATTTGGGTCCTGCGGATCGATTGGTACCATCCCCGAGCTTGTACGACCTTCGGAAGAGGTCGACCGACGAAATTCCCCCAAATCTGAGGAGATATTCTTGAATAACTTTTTTTGTGAAGGTCGGAGAGACTTGCAAGTAGGCTCTACCCCCACTAAATGGGGTAGCGCGCATCGATCGGTACCATCCTTGAGCTTCTCCGACTTTCGGAAGGGTTAGGGTTAGGGTTAGGGATGAAAGCACATAGGAGAAAGAGATATTCTTGAATAACTTTTTTTGTGAAGGTCGGAGAGACTTGCAAGTAGGCTCTACCCCCACTAAATGGGGTAGCGCGCATCGATCGGTACCATCCTTGAGCTTCTCCGACTTTCGGAAGGGTTAGGGTTAGGGTTAGGGATGAAAGCACATAGGAGAAAGAGATATTCTTGAATAACTTTTTTTGTGAAGGTCGGAGAGACTTGCAAGTAGGCTCTACCCCCACTAAATGGGGTTGCGCGCATCGATCGGTACCATCCTTGAGCTTCTCCGACTTTCGGAAGGGTTAGGGTTAGGGTTAGGGATGAAAGCACATAGGAGAAAGAGATATTCTTGAATAACTTTTTTTGTGAAGGTCGGAGAGACTTGGAAAGTGGTTGCATCTGGACTAATTTGGGTCCTGCGGATCGATTGGTACCATCCCCGAGCTTGTACGACCTTCGGAAGAGGTCGACCGACGAAATTCCCCCAAATCTGAGGAGATATTCTTGAATAACTTTTTTTGTGAAGGTCGGAGAGACTTGCAAGTAGGCTCTACCCCCACTAAATGGGGTAGCGCGCATCGATCGTTACCATCCTTGAGCTTCTCCGACTTTCGGAAGGGTTAGGGTTAGGGTTAGGGATGAAAGCACATAGGAGAAAGAGATATTCTTGAATAACTTTTTTTGTGAAGGTCGGAGAGACTTGCAAGTAGGCTCTACCCCCACTAAATGGGGTAGCGCGCATCGATCGGTACCATCCTTGAGCTTCTCCGACTTTCGGAAGGGTTAGGGTTAGGGTTAGGGATGAAAGCACATAGGAGAAAGAGATATTCTTGAATAACTTTTTTTGTGAAGGTCGGAGAGACTTGGAAAGTGGTTGCATCTGGACTAATTTGGGTCCTGCGGATCGATTGGTACCATCCCCGAGCTTGTACGACCTTCGGAAGAGGTCGACCGACGAAATTCCCCCAAATCTGAGGAGATATTCTTGAATAACTTTTTTTGTGAAGGTCGGAGAGACTTGCAAGTAGGCTCTACCCACACTAAATGGGGTAGCGCGCATCGATCGGTACCATCCTTGAGCTTCTCCGACTTTCGGAAGGGTTAGGGTTAGGGTTAGGGATGAAAGCACATAGGAGAAAGAGATATTCTTGAATAACGTTTTTTGTGAAGGTCGGAGAGACTTGGAAAGTGGTTGCATCTGGACTAATTTGGGTCCTGCGGATCGATTGGTACCATCCCCGAGCTTGTACGACCTTCGGAAGAGGTCGACCGACGAAATTCCCCCAAATCTGAGGAGATATTCTTGAATAACTTTTTTTGTGAAGGTCGGAGAGACTTGCAAGTAGGCTCTACCCCCACTAAATGGGGTAGCGCGCATCGATCGGTACCATCCTTGAGCTTCTCCGACTTTCGGAAGGGTTAGGGTTAGGGTTAGGGATGAAAGCACATAGGAGAAAGAGATATTCTTGAATAACTTTTTTTGTGAAGGTCGGAGAGACTTGCAAGTAGGCTCTACCCCCACTAAATGGGGTAGCGCGCATCGATCGGTACCATCCTTGAGCTTCTCCGACTTTCGGAAGGGTTAGGGTTAGGGTTAGGGATGAAAGCACATAGGAGAAAGAGATATTCTTGAATAACTTTTTTTGTGAAGGTCGGAGAGACTTGCAAGTAGGCTCTACCCCCACTAAATGGGGTTGCGCGCATCGATCGGTACCATCCTTGAGCTTCTCCGACTTTCGGAAGGGTTAGGGTTAGGGTTAGGGATGAAAGCACATAGGAGAAAGAGATATTCTTAAATAACTTTTTTTGTGAAGGTCGGAGAGACTTGGAAAGTGGTTGCATCTGGACTAATTTGGGTCCTGCGGATCGATTGGTACCATCCCCGAGCTTGTACGACCTTCGGAAGAGGTCGACCGACGAAATTCCCTTAAATCTGAGGAGATATTCTTGAATAACTTTTTTTGTGAAGGTCGGAGAGACTTGCAAGTAGGCTCTACCCCCACTAAATGGGGTAACGCGCATCGATCGGTACCATCCTTGAGCTTCTCCGACTTTCGGAAGGGTTAGGGTTAGGGTTAGGGATGAAAGCACATAGGAGAAAGAGATATTCTTGAATAACTTTTTTTGTGAAGGTCGGAGAGACTTGGAAAGTGGTTGCATCTGGACTAATTTGGGTCCTGCGGATCGATTGGTACCATCCCCGAGCTTGTACGACCTTCGGAAGAGGTCGACCGACGAAATTCCCCCAAATCTGAGGAGATATTCTTGAATAACTTTTTTTGTGAAGGTCGGAGAGACTTGCAAGTAGGCTCTACCCACACTAAATGGGGTAGCGCGCATCGATCGGTACCATCCTTGAGCTTCTCCGACTTTCGGAAGGGTTAGGGTTAGGGTTAGGGATGAAAGCACATAGGAGAAAGAGATATTCTTGAATAACTTTTTTTGTGAAGGTCGGAGAGACTTGCAAGTAGGCTCTACCCCCACTAAATGGGGTAGCGCGCATCGATCGGTACCATCCTTGAGCTTCTCCGACTTTCGGAAGGGTTAGGGTTAGGGTTAGGGATGAAAGCACATAGGAGAAAGAGATATTCTTGAATAACTTTTTTTGTGAAGGTCGGAGAGACTTGCAAGTAGGCTCTACCCCCACTAAATGGGGTTGCGCGCATCGATCGGTACCATCCTTGAGCTTCTCCGACTTTTGGAAGGGTTAGGGTTAGGGTTAGGGATGAAAGCACATAGGAGAAAGAGATATTCTTGAATAACTTTTTTTGTGAAGGTCGGAGAGACTTGGAAAGTGGTTGCATCTGGACTAATTTGGGTCCTGCGGATCGATTGGTACCATCCCCGAGCTTGTACGACCTTCGGAAGAGGTCGACCGACGAAATTCCCCCAAATCTGAGGAGATATTCTTGAATAACTTTTTTTGTGAAGGTCGGAGAGACTTGCAAGTAGGCTCTACCCCCACTAAATGGGGTAGCGCGCATCGATCGGTACCATCCTTGAGCTTCTCCGACTTTCGGAAGGGTTAGGGTTAGGGTTAGGGATGAAAGCACATAGGAGAAAGAGATATTCTTGAATAACTTTTTTTGTGAAGGTCGGAGAGACTTGCAAGTAGGCTCTACCCCCACTAAATGGGGTAGCGCGCATCGATCGGTACCATCCTTGAGCTTCTCCGACTTTCGGAAGGGTTAGGGTTAGGGTTAGGGATGAAAGCACATAGGAGAAAGAGATATTCTTGAATAACTTTTTTTGTGAAGGTCGGAGAGACTTGCAAGTAGGCTCTACCCCCACTAAATGGGGTTGCGCGCATCGATCGGTACCATCCTTGAGCTTCTCCGACTTTCGGAAGGGTTAGGGTTAGGGTTAGGGATGAAAGCACATAGGAGAAAGAGATATTCTTGAATAACTTTTTTTGTGAAGGTCGGAGAGACTTGGAAAGTGGTTGCATCTGGACTAATTTGGGTCCTGCGGATCGATTGGTACCATCCCCGAGCTTGTACGACCTTCGGAAGAGGTCGACCGACGAAATTCCCCCAAATCTGAGGAGATATTCTTGAATAACTTTTTTTGTGAAGGTCGGAGAGACTTGCAAGTAGGCTCTACCCCCACTAAATGGGGTAGCGCGCATCGATCGTTACCATCCTTGAGCTTCTCCGACTTTCGGAAGGGTTAGGGTTAGGGTTAGGGATGAAAGCACATAGGAGAAAGAGATATTCTTGAATAACTTTTTTTGTGAAGGTCGGAGAGACTTGCAAGTAGGCTCTACCCCCACTAAATGGGGTAGCGCGCATCGATCGGTACCATCCTTGAGCTTCTCCGACTTTCGGAAGGGTTAGGGTTAGGGTTAGGGATGAAAGCACATAGGAGAAAGAGATATTCTTGAATAACTTTTTTTGTGAAGGTCGGAGAGACTTGGAAAGTGGTTGCATCTGGACTAATTTGGGTCCTGCGGATCGATTGGTACCATCCCCGAGCTTGTACGACCTTCGGAAGAGGTCGACCGACGAAATTCCCCCAAATCTGAGGAGATATTCTTGAATAACTTTTTTTGTGAAGGTCGGAGAGACTTGCAAGTAGGCTCTACCCACACTAAATGGGGTAGCGCGCATCGATCGGTACCATCCTTGAGCTTCTCCGACTTTCGGAAGGGTTAGGGTTAGGGTTAGGGATGAAAGCACATAGGAGAAAGAGATATTCTTGAATAACGTTTTTTGTGAAGGTCGGAGAGACTTGGAAAGTGGTTGCATCTGGACTAATTTGGGTCCTGCGGATCGATTGGTACCATCCCCGAGCTTGTACGACCTTCGGAAGAGGTCGACCGACGAAATTCCCCCAAATCTGAGGAGATATTCTTGAATAACTTTTTTTGTGAAGGTCGGAGAGACTTGCAAGTAGGCTCTACCCCCACTAAATGGGGTAGCGCGCATCGATCGGTACCATCCTTGAGCTTCTCCGACTTTCGGAAGGGTTAGGGTTAGGGTTAGGGATGAAAGCACATAGGAGAAAGAGATATTCTTGAATAACTTTTTTTGTGAAGGTCGGAGAGACTTGCAAGTAGGCTCTACCCCCACTAAATGGGGTAGCGCGCATCGATCGGTACCATCCTTGAGCTTCTCCGACTTTCGGAAGGGTTAGGGTTAGGGTTAGGGATGAAAGCACATAGGAGAAAGAGATATTCTTGAATAACTTTTTTTGTGAAGGTCGGAGAGACTTGCAAGTAGGCTCTACCCCCACTAAATGGGGTTGCGCACATCGATCGGTACCATCCTTGAGCTTCTCCGACTTTCGGAAGGGTTAGGGTTAGGGTTAGGGATGAAAGCACATAGGAGAAAGAGATATTCTTAAATAACTTTTTTTGTGAAGGTCGGAGAGACTTGGAAAGTGGTTGCATCTGGACTAATTTGGGTCCTGCGGATCGATTGGTACCATCCCCGAGCTTGTACGACCTTCGGAAGAGGTCGACCGACGAAATTCCCCCAAATCTGAGGAGATATTCTTGAATAACTTTTTTTGTGAAGGTCGGAGAGACTTGCAAGTAGGCTCTACCCCCACTAAATGGGGTAACGCGCATCGATCGGTACCATCCTTGAGCTTCTCCGACTTTCGGAAGGGTTAGGGTTAGGGTTAGGGATGAAAGCACATAGGAGAAAGAGATATTCTTGAATAACTTTTTTTGTGAAGGTCGGAGAGACTTGGAAAGTGGTTGCATCTGGACTAATTTGGGTCCTGCGGATCGATTGGTACCATCCCCGAGCTTGTACGACCTTCGGAAGAGGTCGACCGACGAAATTCCCCCAAATCTGAGGAGATATTCTTGAATAACTTTTTTTGTGAAGGTCGGAGAGACTTGCAAGTAGGCTCTACCCCCACTAAATGGGGTAGCGCGCATCGATCGGTACCATCCTTGAGCTTCTCCGACTTTCGGAAGGGTTAGGGTTAGGGTTAGGGATGAAAGCACATAGGAGAAAGAGATATTCTTGAATAACTTTTTTTGTGAAGGTCGGAGAGACTTGCAAGTAGGCTCTACCCCCACTAAATGGGGTAGCGCGCATCGATCGGTACCATCCTTGAGCTTCTCCGACTTTCGGAAGGGTTAGGGTTAGGGTTAGGGATGAAAGCACATAGGAGAAAGAGATATTCTTGAATAACTTTTTTTGTGAAGGTCGGAGAGACTTGCAAGTAGGCTCTACCCCCACTAAATGGGGTTGCGCGCATCGATCGGTACCATCCTTGAGCTTCTCCGACTTTCGGAAGGGTTAGGGTTAGGGTTAGGGATGAAAGCACATAGGAGAAAGAGATATTCTTGAATAACTTTTTTTGTGAAGGTCGGAGAGACTTGGAAAGTGGTTGCATCTGGACTAATTTGGGTCCTGCGGATCGATTGGTACCATCCCCGAGCTTGTACAACCTTCGGAAGAGGTCGACCGACGAAATTCCCCCAAATCTGAGGAGATATTCTTGAATAACTTTTTTTGTGAAGGTCGGAGAGACTTGCAAGTAGGCTCTACCCCCACTAAATGGGGTAGCGCACATCGATCGGTACCATCCTTGAGCTTCTCCGACTTTCGGAAGGGTTAGGGTTAGGGTTAGGGATGAAAGCACATAGGAGAAAGAGATATTCTTGAATAACTTTTTTTGTGAAGGTCGGAGAGACTTGCAAGTAGGCTCTACCCCCACTAAATGGGGTAGCGCGCATCGATCGGTACCATCCTTGAGCTTCTCCGACTTTCGGAAGGGTTAGGGTTAGGGTTAGGGATGAAAGCACATAGGAGAAAGAGATATTCTTGAATAACTTTTTTTGTGAAGGTCGGAGAGACTTGCAAGTAGGCTCTACCCCCACTAAATGGGGTTGCGCGCATCGATCGGTACCATCCTTGAGCTTCTCCGACTTTCGGAAGGGTTAGGGTTAGGGTTAGGGATGAAAGCACATAGGAGAAAGAGATATTCTTGAATAACTTTTTTTGTGAAGGTCGGAGAGACTTGGAAAGTGGTTGCATCTGGACTAATTTGGGTCCTGCGGATCGATTGGTACCATCCCCGAGCTTGTACGACCTTCGGAAGAGGTCGACCGACGAAATTCCCCCAAATCTGAGGAGATATTCTTGAATAACTTTTTTTGTGAAGGTCGGAGAGACTTGCAAGTAGGCTCTACCCCCACTAAATGGGGTAGCGCGCATCGATCAGTACCATCCTTGAGCTTCTCCGACTTTCGGAAGGGTTAGGGTTAGGGTTAGGGATGAAAGCACATAGGAGAAAGAGATATTCTTGAATAACTTTTTTTGTGAAGGTCGGAGAGACTTGCAAGTAGGCTCTACCCCCACTAAATGGGGTTGCGCGCATCGATCGGTACCATCCTTGAGCTTCTCCGACTTTCGGAAGGGTTAGGGTTAGGGTTAGGGATGAAAGCACATAGGAGAAAGAGATATTCTTGAATAACTTTTTTTGTGAAGGTCGGAGAGACTTGGAAAGTGGTTGCATCTGGACTAATTTGGGTCCTGCGGATCGATTGGTACCATCCCCGAGCTTGTACGACCTTCGGAA